>NW_008708358.1:836606-888198 GCF_000327385.1 Lottia gigantea
ATGATGCAACTCTAATCATTACTATAAGGCCTAATTGTTTTTGATGTGCACAGTTAATTGTTGCTCGTTCGAAAATCAGGTCAAGTCTCATAATGCTCCGTAACTTTTAGCTGGTAAATAATGGCAGAAACTCTAAAGAAAGGGAAAAGGTGACATACCTGAAAAGATAAATTTAAAATGAGAAAATATTTGTTGTGCTAACGTACTGTAGTAGTGTAGTAATAGTAGGGCACTGGATCTTTTAGTTCGAGAAATCCAGAGTCCAATTTACCCTCGTTTACAAATTTTGTAATGCCTCGCCTACGTGGTGGGTCCTAACATTGAGTGTAAACGGTTAAGGTTTATTGACAAGAATATTAATGACAAAATTCTCATTCCTTGTATTCTTGTACTCTGGTGCAATCATAACCATAAAAGGCTGAAAAAGCGAGGATGTACAAAAACAGAAAAAGAAATTATAAATTAAAAATAATAAATTAGTAAAGGCATAAGAAAGTGGATGGAAATTAAGAGCATGATGCAATGACACACTTATGTATAGCAGTCATGGGTGGCCCTACAAAATAATTTCTTAAAAGCAGGTTGCACAGTTTGACATCGATAAGACATTGCAAATGTTATTAATAGTAGGTACAAACATTTTATATAGTGTCACTTGTACAAAGTTGGTGGGAAAACTGACTTGAGGTATCTATGCATAATTTGGCGCCATTTTGTCGGGTTTGTTTACATTTTGGTAAAAGTTTTCAGACAGCATGAACAAATATAAAATTGCAATAGAAATTATGGATCCTGTGATATTTCATATCGTTGGAGGTTTTCTTATGTAATCGGGTATAAACTTACATTGCGGTTGGCTAAACCTGAAGAATTAGAGAAATGAATTTGAGGACTTCATTGCCATAAAAAAAATTTATTAATTTTTCTACTCTCTTAGACAGAAGAGTTCCAAACAGAAAGATGACTCTTGACATGACTGATCTAAGTTTCAGACCACAAATATCACACATGTATAAAGTGATAAAATGGTAACATTACAAATTTATTTAGGCAATAATTAAAATACACTCACCTGTGAATTTGTATTCAGTGATCATTTCCACTCTACCCAAGACCAAGTAAGCTAAGCCTAGTCTAGTTCATCATGTAGGATAAATTTAAGTCATTTTGTCGTTGTCCCCACACGCTTAAAATTCAGTAAAACATTTTGCAGTTTTTGACATGCATCTCACCATATTAAATTTAATTTAAGAAATTCACAAAAATCCCTTCGACGTAGCCTTGTTTTGATGTGGGATAAGATGGCGGCGTGACGATAAACTGACCTCGTGTCTTTACCGATGACGTCATACCTACTTTGATTAACAGGTCGAAACTATCATAACGCAAAATCACAGTTTCCGTAAATTAACAGCAATCCTGTTATAATTTTCCGTAAGGAAACATAAAGTTCCTGTCAAAAAAACAGTATGACCACGCATGCGCCGACTTCGCTTATCTACAGACAAGTTTGGAAAAAAATGATAATAACACAGAATTTACGTAAATTTACTGACAAATAACGTAATTTTTCTTAAATGACATACGACAAAGATTAATTTACGTAAAATAACATATTTCCTTATTGCAGAACTAACATTCTGTTAATGTAAGAACAAAGTCCGTAAATCAACAGGAAAGTATGTATATCAGCAGAAATTTACGTATATCAACAGAAAATATCAAGTAAATTTCTGTCAAAAAAACGGACTTTTTTTACAGTGTATGATTACTTGGTACATTCGTTTGTGGCATCAAAGTTGTCAAAAAATATTTTGTTAATTTTAACAACTCCTTTTGATATTGTGGTGTTTATCTATTGTATATAGTTATTTAAAAGAGACTTTCTCCGGACAATTTATGTGAATATTGGTTTATGATATGGGATATCGTTGTCTCTGTAATCTTTTATCACACTCTCCATTTTATTAGATTATAAATGAGGACTTTGATGTACTAACTTATGTATACTTTATGAAATATATTTGTATATGTCTGAATTTTCGCTCAGCGAGGCAGGTTGGAATAAGCATTACGCTTTTTTCTGTATCGCTTATATAATGTTTTGTACATTGTACCACTTATCTATAATAAAGAAATATTGTTTACAAAAAATATTGGATATGCTATTAATGTTTTACATTTATATATTGTTAACAAACAATTAACCAAACAGGTAGTAAAGTTGTAATATTATCCCTTAAATGTGATTGGTTGACTCGTTAATTTCGTCATAACGCTCATAGAATTACTTTTGTGGTTCAGTGATTTATTTAAATACCTGTATACCAAGCTGGTACAAATTTATAAGTTGGTGTGCCCAGTACCGTCTAATCAATGTTATTGAGCAAGGGATTTCTTTCCTTCTTTCTTTTACTCCTTTTTGACCCTTGATCGATTGCATTATCCACTCCCGTCTATAAATTCCTACTATTTCGTGATTATCAAGTTTTTATCTGCAATCTTTATAATGTCTGAGCGAACGAAAGAATACCAAAGTCTAAAAGCCAGTCGGAAAATCCATGGACAGGACAAAATGAAAAAACAATCGGTAAACAACATTCCAGAAATGAACTAAATAAAAGCGGAGCTCTCAAGGGAGGTCGTATTAGAGGTACTGATTAGAATTATGTTATCTCTTGTTATGGGAAATACGACTTCCGAGATGGTATACAGCATTCGTTACTTCAAATTTTGCTCGGAAGTCGTGTTTTCTATTGGAGAACTCCGGTAGCTAAAATTATTTGAGTTCACGACATATGACATATTAATGTTAGGCAACTAATCAGAATTATATAATGGACACACGTTATATAATTATTATGCAAATTAAGTATATTCTCTCTCATTTTTCAAATCTGTCCCGAATAGAATCAAGTGGTAATTACAACTTCATTAGTACGACTTCAATCATCATAGTCAAAAGACTTTGAGCAAACCGGGCCTGTCTCTTTTCCTTTGGAGAGGGTTATTGGTACGATGGGAACCTACCCTGGGATGTGGAAAGGGGCTGAAAATTACATTTTATATGACATGACGTATTCTTCCACAAAATAACTTGAAACCAGGCCAAACTTATATTACAATATTACTACAATAAGTAATAGAATATTATATTTTAAAATTTTATTATTCGGAAAATATTATATACATTGCAGTGTAAAGTAGCCAAGCTTGACATAGATTTGCAGCTTTGTTTTGTAGTGTAAACACGTATAGAAGTTCATAATAAAGACTGCATTGAGTTTGTAACAAAGCTTCAAAGTATTACATTATAAAGATATATTTATACAACAAATAAGATTCACGGTTAACACAAGATATACCCCATCAAAAACCTTTTTAACATATGTGACCTGTCCACGTTGGGAACTTAACATTGTGTTTGTTATTGAGAAAAAATATAAAAGAGGATAAACTAACACAGAGACATCAGGAAGTTTACATGACCTAACTTCATCCACATAACATATAAGCAGAAAAGTTGAATTTAATGACATCCATCATCGTACTTCGATTCTTAAAAGTGTCAAATAAAGCTACATTGACTTCTTTCAATGTTTGCTGAAACTAAACATCAACTGCCAGACTATACCGTCCATGTGCCAAGGCGATAGTTACCTGGAGAATCGTTCCATCCGGTACACACCTTCATATCTTAAATATAAAAAACAACCCTTTTCAGCCTTTTAATTCCAGGTCTATGCGGATATGCAAATTGGCGAAACGAAAACTTTAAGCTCACACTACAGTAATAGTACTTATACTGCTGAGATGTTTGTTATGAATCATGCTCTGTAATGATGATTCAGTCTCGACGAGGATCTATTGTGAGTCCCCGATTGCTTCAGAGTTGACAAAAGGGGAATAGTCATTTCAAACTGTATATCGAAGAGCCATAGGTGAAAAGAATTAGACTGACACATTCCACTTGAATCTTATTATATTTCAAAACACTAAGAAGCCAAATAACAGGATTACGCATTTGAATTGAATCAGTTCTATTCAAGGGAAGTAAATCTGAAATACACGACCTAAAGAAAACCCGATGAGAGAGATCTATATAACGCTCATTTTATACATGTATTTTGATACATAACAAACCTTTTTTTATTGCCTAAAAGATAATAGAATAAGGTAATATCTAAATCTGTATTCGTACTATTAATAAAGATCTATGATAGATAGAAGGGAACGTAAATACTTACAAAAACAAATATGAGATCCACAATAAACGTGAATATTGCTGAATTTGCAGATGTTAAGAAAAGTAAAAAAAACTTCTCGATTGGCGATAAGAATTTGATCTCTGGAATTAGGTCGTAGGAAGAAGCTTGACGGTGCAGATTAGCCTTTGTTTTAAACAATACCGAACTATTTTGTTATTTTTTCAGTTGACAACTGGTCGTTCTCATGGCAACCTAGATTATAAACCTATTAATTGTTTTCATCAGCTACATTACCTTTTCTTATTGAAGAATAAAACAATATATTCATCGTCGCTCTGGGGCAACAACTTGATAAATCTCTTTCATTATAGCTCAATTCACACCGGAAATAACATTGGAAATAACCAATTTACATCGGACCAACCGGAAGTGATAAAAAAAACTATCAGGAGTTAAATGATTTCCGACTAGCTGACATTATTATTAGTTCCATCTCACTCGTTATTTTATGCTTGACTTTTATTCAACAAGAATTGTCTATTTTCATGGAACATTGTCTCAAAGGATGTTTGGCATCAAGTCTGTATGAAGGACTTATTCCATTCTAGCAGGATACCACAAAATGCATACATATATATTATATAAATATATATCCATTTTATGCTCCAGTGTTTTAAATTCGTTTCAAGTATAAATTCCATGTCGATACTTGCCAACATTTCGATCATGTTAAACTAGAACCGGAAGTAGAAATCCTGACCCACTTGCCATTGATTTGACCTGGTAATATTATACGAAATAACTTCCGGAAATTAGAGTGGAAAGAGGCAATTAATTGCAGAACAACCGGAAGTGACAATGAGCGCCATGATTTCGTGCTTCCTGTAATTGAGCAATTTTGGTTCTATTTGATTGGTCATTTGAGACAAAGGTAATACAATAGAGGAAATGAAGGAGTAAAATAACTTCAGTTGTCGTTTGACCTAATTTACAGGCATATTACAAATTGTTCTTTTTCTTGTATGATAAATGCATGAAGAAATTCTCGGAAAAATGAAATCTCTATTAGCAGAAGCCCTCATGGGGTTGCCATGATGGTTTCTATGGTTTTATTTTTTAAAAGGTGTAGAAGGAACACTTTTCCGGATAACAGTAACATCAGCAATAGATATAAAGAATTTTTCAGTGTTTTTTACCTTATAATTTCGTTTCTAAAGGCATAACAGTATTAACAAATATATCTGACAAATAAAAGTAAGAAACCTTAATCAAACAAGAAGGATTGTTTTATTTTAAAATAGTCTATAATCAGAAGATTATTTTCTTTCTGACAAAATTTTGTAACTTATTGACGGGAAACATAAGGCATGTAATTTTATATTATAAAAATGCGTAAAAGCAAGACAATTCTGTCAATCAAAAATATTCCCTTTCTTCTGTAATCTTATATAAACTTTATCAAGACTTTTTTTTCTTGTGTGTAAGCACAAGAAACAGATTGACAAAATATATTTTGAATGAAAACAACTAGCTTACGTTAGGGATTAATTTTCAGTTTCAGTAATAATTAACATGGAGATCTACCGTCTTTTATCCTCCGATTGGAAACGCGTAGGCTGCCGGTATAGCTCTAGATAGTACCTTTAACGCTCTTATCTGAGGGTAGAGCATTAGTTATCATGAGTAATTAAGTAAGTAACCCCCAGGTACTTCGACCTATTATTTTGGGCTCAATTAAACAAAGTGACACGTAAAGAAACGTTTGCTAGTAAAATGACGTATACATCTTTAATGAGATACGACCGATAAAAACTAAAATGTAGGGTAAATAGGGTACATAAATACTAGATGTAACCCTTAAAACATACTAGAAGACTAGTTTCAGACATATTGGTAAGTTAGAAATCTGACCAATGTAATTAAATTGTTTATGACAAGTTTGTCTGAAATCAATTTCTTTATTATATCACGGTATGTATTCAGTATAGAATGTTGTCATAATGTGATGTTTGATTTGTGAAAGAGTTATTGAAAGTCTGTGGACCTATTGAAAACTCTAATCCTGGAAAGACTGGCCTCTCATTAATTCTTATAAACCGGTTTCACTCCGTCAATAGCCTGAACCAAACACATAATCATATCTCCAGTCCGGAAAATAAGCCCGTTTCAATGGACAAAGCACGTTTAGATTGAATAATTTATACGAAAAGCTAAGACGCAGATGTATGAACTCACAAAATATATATTACGGCAGTTTCAAGAGGGGAAAATGAAATTAATATAAATGAATTTCAGGAAGATAATACATAGACCTTCCTTGACAATCAGCTTGAGATTAATGATGCCAAATATGAAAAACGAAATCCAAAGATTTTTCAACATATTTATTTGATTTTGATTTACATATAGTCATTAACCATTTCTTCACTGTGACGTCATGGTAGGTCGTATATCAGAAAGATATATTGGAAAAAATAATACACGACACAGTATACGCAATCAACAAAGATGTATTTCGTTAAAAATTGTAGAAAAAAATTTCCTTGAAATAGAAAACACACAAATTCGGCTTGAAAAATCCCTTGTTGTCGTGTGAATATTATGGATTAATATATTTACTAACATGATAAGGATAAACAGTTTATTTTAAAGATTTCAGTAACTGATGATGGTAAATACGTTCACTTTGGTAAATGCTTCACAGACTGTATCGAATCTAAAACATATTAGACTACAAGTAAATCAAACTTGCAGTGCTGATATTCAATAACGCAGCTCACTATGACGTCGAAACTTAATGATTTTTGACGAGTTGTAATAGTACCGGTTATCCAAATAAACTTTATTCGTTATGTGTGTAAATTTAGGATGTTTCCTTCGCATTCATGGACTATTTGGTGTTAATTTTTCCCATTACATCCATCATCATTTTTCTATTATACCTGCTTGTAGTGAACATTACGAACCCAGATGTGTATCTTGGTTCTTATCCAAGAGTCGTCAAGTCTTCCATATATTAACTCATATCCAAGAGTCGTCAAGCCTTCCATATAGCTTAAGTTAAGAAATATTTTAAGAATTTAAGAATTTCTATGTATACGGGCTCTACTGTTTTGTGGAGAAAAGATAAAAATGACAAGAATAACGAGTGTAACCAGGTGGATATAGCACACTTATACATATCCAATATATTATTTTTGAGATATTAAAAGACCTTAATTAATAGCAACCAGATTTCGCAGATTTGCCAACAATGAGTACAATACATTGTGATTATATAAACCACATGGCTGTTGGTACACAGCTTAAAATAATGCCAATATGAAATTACGGATATGGTTAATTTGAAATCTGTTTAATAAAATTTCTCAGTAAGCAGACTAGTTTTCTTCCTGTCTGGTTCACATCTTTCCATTTTTAGGATTTATAACCTTACCTTTCCGTATATAATACACTGTCTAATGTACATCCACGGAAATTGCACGTTTATAAAAAACCCATAAACACTAAAATTATACTGATACCGTGATCATGAATAGTTTTCTAATTGATTAACACAGACTTCAATTCTTTTTTGTTTGAAGCAGTATCATTCCAGTCATGTAACACAAATGTTTCTTTATTTGGAAGGAATTGGTCTTGAGATTTGTCGAGGTGGCCATTGAACTAGTCGAGTCCTGATCTGGAAGTAAAAGACTATATAAGAATAATAGAATGGACCATGTTGTATAAGTAAATACGTCTTGAACTCTAGGTACTCCGAGATACCAATCTAGAAAAGAGGATAAATTTAAACCAGTTAGTACAATATTGACTAATAGCTTAACCCAATAAAGTATTTGAGGATTGAATTAACACTCTACTTGTCACATTCTTTTATTCTTCTTTAGTCAGCCTTTCGCTGTGAATAGTCTAAAATGACCAGTGCCTATATACTCAATTTGAAGCGACCATCAACATTATTGACTTCGATTTTTCCATTTCATCGACGGTTCCATATAGAGTAGAGACATATCTTCTGAAAGAACATTTCTATTTGCACTTAAAAGAAAATTTTAACATTAGCAAGGAAAAAGATTTCGTTATTAGAAATACTGAATATATTCAAAGTTTGAGCGCACACTTGAATTTTTTTTCAGTTTCATTAGTTGGTTCATTGCTGACTGGTAACACCTACCCACTTACAGTTAGGTTCTCCGTAAACGCCTATGCACGCATGTACAGTTTCGCAAAAGTTACGTCAACCCTCTTTGATCTTTTGACAATTGGATTTTCTATTATTTGTAGCATGACCGTTCAAGTCAAAGGAGTTAATTTCACATCCGACTTGTCATCATGAGTAAATACAACCTACATTGTATCTGTTTAGATAACGTGGTTTAATTAACACCAATATCTAGGGATTCCTGACAATGGTATACTAAATTGCTTTGCGATAATACTATGATGTGATAACACTAAACCCTGCAACTTGTGGCGTTTCTATGCATCATTAGGATGGGAGGGGAAATACAGTAGGGCCACAGGAAATGAGGCTCAATTCTGTAAGGCGTAGATACTTTATTGATTACAACCCTACAACCACTATTAGTTATGTTAATGCTGTAAAAAGATGTGGCACAAACCCAGTCGCAAGGTAAGATTGCTATCCTGGTAGGTAGTCAAGAAGTGAACTGCTAATCGGTTGTCTGTAAGGTACTACTACATCTGTTATATGACTTATGTTAACTGCCAAACCAATGTAGGTATGCAAAACGCAAATACTAGTTATCAGTGAAGCACGCAATGATTACCATGTACCTGATGGCTCTATGATCTGTTGTCAGGTATCAATAATTAGACCAATAAATCAGCAATACAAATTTTATTGATTTTATATTATTAATAAGATAGCATTTATTATTCTTATCTTATCAGTATCGATCAGTATTTAATGTGGTATCATCTAAATATAGAATAGGAATGTAAACATCTTGGGTCTGTAGCCTATAATTCATAAAGTATAATGCTCTTCTCTGAATAGATGTTCAGTATTTCAGTACATAATTAATGTAATTGCTGTATTTCTGCCAAGCAATGTTTTTGTATTGCGAAGCAAAGTTGGGGATTTGTTCTGTAACAGATAACTTACTACAACAAGACCGAGGCAAGCAAAGAGTGCTACATTACTACAACAAGTCCGAGGCAATGCCAGTAAGCTAAATAGCTGCGACTACAATAGTGTTTATATTAAGATGTATAAAACTAATAAAGTAAATGGTATAACAGGGTACTAGCAAATTAGATTAAGATAATCAAATAATACCAATCCAATAGTACCAATCAACCTACTGAAGTTGGCTGGATTCACAGCTTCTCACTTGGAAATGGGACAAGATTGCTTTTATCTTCACTTCAGATGAAATAAGATTTATTTTCATTACAATTTCACTTCAGTTGAGCCTTGTTTATATATGTTAGGCTATGCCATCGATGGACACTGCAGCTGTGAAGCATTTTTAAAAGCCCTTTTAAAATAGCTTGGCTAGCGAACACTTTGCTTCCAGAACGCACAAAGACTTCCAGAGACTGAAGAATACAATTAGATTATTTAGATACGTTTCATCTTCAAATTTTCCAATAATAAAGGTCGCTGATCTAGTTGCAGAGTGGCTAAATGTGTATTGAAAAGGGCAATACACCATTGGTGGCGGATCTCTCTCTTTAAATGACTACAAAGGTGTAAAAAGATTAATTACATTAAAGTGTACTCTAAATACTGTTGATATGTATGTAACAAATTAGTTTATAGCATATAAAATTCCATCAATCAATTCCCATTAAATTCCATAATGGTAAATCTGATCTTATGAATGAAATTTATGTCATCGAGTGTAATGATAATATCTGTTATCAACCTATAATAAATCTGTCAACAATCGAACAGATGTTAAATCTCTTAAATCATAATTTATCAATTTCTTATTCAGAATGTAAAGGAAAAATAGCTTAATATTTCAAATTTCAGATTCAAAATCATTCTTCAGAAGCTTTTAGGAGTTTATAGCTAGAGATTCCTGTGGTTCGAAATTAAATTAAATTCAACTATTGTTACTTTCGCAAGGTTTAAAATTCATATCTATTTAATAAGAATACTGACATAACCATGAGTCCATAAACTGAAAAAGCAAGTGGTTTGTACAATATGTTCAGCAAACCCCAACGTGATAAATATTTTTGACGATTATTTTCTGCAATTATAATTTTCTTACGACAGTGGCGTGTACATACATGTAAAACTTAACATGTATTGCTGTTTCGTCAATGTGAGCTTAGCTTTAAGGCATAATTTATATCCATTACCTGATATGACAAAGGGTCAGGAAACGCCCTCTTCCTATATAAGATATAAAACGATAATATGTCGTGAATGGTAATAAATGATACCAATTCTCTTCTGTTATTGACAGGCCTTCAATTATTATTGCCAGTTATCATAACTTTGATGATATAGGTTCAGTGTATTTCATATCATTGACTGTTTGTCTCATTCTCATCATCATCACCATCAACCTTTAGAAATTGCATGATGGTTTTATCGTTTTGAAAAACGTGTAAATGTCAGCTCATCAGTTCTAGCCTTATTCATAACTGACATATACCTGCCTGTCTGAAAATGAAATGAAGTGTATTTTTGCGTCCAAATGCGTGAAGTGTAGCTCTAGCTGTAAACAGAAAACAAATGCTATAAGTCTAATAATCTTTCTTCATCTGTTGGCGATCTAGAAATAATAGTGTTAACGTCGAGAATTCAACATTTCTACAAGCACATTTTCAGAAGTTTTAAAGAACCGTGATATAAAACTCTGATACTTATAATAATGTCACTCGAACCTACTCTGTAGGTATTAATAAGATAGCATTTATTATTCTTATCTTATCAGTATCGATCAGTATTTAATGTGGTATCATCTAAATATAGAATAGGAATGTAAACATCTTGGGTCTGTAGCCTATAATTCATAAAGTATAATGCTCTTCTCTGAATAGATGTTCAGTATTTCAGTACATAATTAATGTAATTGCTGTATTCCTGCCAAGCAATGTTTTTGTATTGCGAAGCAAAGTTGGGGATTTGTTCTGTAACAGATAACTTATTACAACAAGACCGAGGCAAGCAAAGAGTGCTACATTACTACAACAAGTCCGAGGCAATGCCAGTAAGCTAAATAGCTGCGACTACAATAGTGTTTATATTAAGATGTATAAAACTAATAAAGTAAATGGTATAACAGGGTACTAGCAAATTAGATTAAGATAATCAAATAATACCAATCCAATAGTACCAATCAACCTACTGAAGTTGGCTGGATTCACAGCTTCTCACTTGGAAATGGGACAAGATTGCTTTTATCTTCACTTCAGATGAAATAAGATTTATTTTCATTACAATTTCACTTCAGTTGAGCCTTGTTTATATATGTTAGGCTATGCCATCGATGGACACTGCAGCGGTGAAGCATTTTTAAAAGCCCTTTTAAAATAGCTTGGCTAGCGAACACTTTGCTTCCAGAACGCACAAAGACTTCCAGAGACTGAAGAATACAATTAGATTATTTAGATACGTTTCATCTTCAAATTTTCCAATAATAAAGGTCGCTGATCTAGTTGCAGAGTGGCTAAATGTGTATTGAAAAGGGCAATACACCATTGGTGGCGGATCTCTCTCTTTAAATGACTACAAAGGTGTAAAAAGATTAATTACATTAAAGTGTACTCTAAATACTGTTGATATGTATGTAACAAATTAGTTTATAGCATATAAAATTCCATCAATCAATTCCCATTAAATTCCATAATGGTAAATCTGATCTTATGAATGAAATTTATGTCATCGAGTGTAATAATAATATCTGTTATCAACCTATAATAAATCTGTCAACAATCGAACAGATGTTAAATCTCTTAAATCATAATTTATCAATTTCTTATTCAGAATGTAAAGGAAAAATAGCTTAATATTTCAAATTTCAGATTCAAAATCATTCTTCAGAAGCTTTTAGGAGTTTATAGCTAGAGATTCCTGTGGTTCGAAATTAAATTAAATTCAACTATTGTTACTTTCGCAAGGTTTAAAATTCATATCTATTTAATAAGAATACTGACATAACCATGAGTCCATAAACTGAAAAAGCAAGTGGTTTGTACAATATGTTCAGCAAACCCCAACGTGATAAATATTTTTGACGATTATTTTCTGCAATTATAATTTTCTTACGACAGTGGCGTGTACATACATGTAAAACTTAACATGTATTGCTGTTTCGTCAATGTGAGCTTAGCTTTAAGGCATAATTTATATCCATTACCTGATATGACAAAGGGTCAGGAAACGCCCTCTTCCTATATAAGATATAAAACGATAATATGTCGTGAATGGTAATAAATGATACCAATTCTCTTCTGTTATTGACAGGCCTTCAATTATTATTGCCAGTTATCATAACTTTGATGATATAGGTTCAGTGTATTTCATATCATTGACTGTTTGTCTCATTCTCATCATCATCACCATCAACCTTTAGAAATTGCATGATGGTTTTATCGTTTTGAAAAACGTGTAAATGTCAGCTCATCAGTTCTAGCCTTATTCATAACTGACATATACCTGCCTGTCTGAAAATGAAATGAAGTGTATTTTTGCGTCCAAATGCGTGAAGTGTAGCTCTAGCTGTAAACAGAAAACAAATGCTATAAGTCTAATAATCTTTCTTCATCTGTTGGCGATCTAGAAATAATAGTGTTAACGTCGAGAATTCAACATATCTACAAGCATATTTTCAGAAGTTTTAAAGAACCGTGATATAAAACTCTGATACTTATAATAATGTCACTCGAACCTACTCTGTAGAACTGACGAATACAGTGAGTAATGATGACAGTAAATAGTTTAATGATAAGTACGCGACGTCTGGTATTTAATGCGGCATCAATGAAACCTGTTTAATATAAGGCTGAATGAATGTATAGAATTAGGTAAGGGATGACATTGATGCGAACCGTCTGGAACATGGCTTTGGCTTGTACAAGTTTCATAAGGCGCCTTACTTATGAATGGTTCTTGAGTTTAGAATTAAATTAACTTCCACAAAGTGACGAACTGAAATAGATTAGTTCGTTATTCCTTTAATGAACCAAAGTTAACAAGGATTACGGTAGTAATGAATAAAATACATGTGCCAATATTAATGATTAGGTATATAAATAATATATGTCCAAACATTGTAGATCCAAAAACACATTTTGTTATTTTTCTGGATTGACATGTCGACGTTAAAAAATTACAGGGGGCTTTAGATTATCTTTTGGATTCAAAACTGTCCACTAAAGAAAAGCCAAGAATGTTAAAATGTACTTTACACACTGAAATTAACAATATCCGAAAAGGAAGTGTGTTGATTCCAAACGTAATATTATCATACCCTATATTCCAATACACTCAATTAGATTCTGAGATAATTGTCATGAATGTCAAGACTGTTTTGATACTTGACAAGCGAATCTTAAACGCAGTCACTGATAAAAGTGTGGCCGTTATTTTTGTCTGCTCAATTAAATAGTAAATATTCTGCTCAGACTTTCTAGGTAAGGAATTAATTAAATGCCAGAAATAATTCTAATTGGTGGAAAATAAGCAGCTTTCTATGTGTTAAATAACGACTCGTCATAATTAAAATCTCTTCAGGTATATTGGGATGACTAAAATAATAAACTGTTATCCTAATGAAATAGTGAATATTTGTTGAATGTTTAGCAAAAATATTGTTGGTTAACTTAGCATTTTTACAGATCTTAAGTTCATGAAAATGCCTTATTGCAATTACTATATTAAAAAATCTCTCATATAAAAATAAATTTGTTTAGGGAGCTTTCAATCCTTCATGGCCATAAGAACACGGATGCATTCAAGGTCATCAAAGCTTCTGTCGTTAAAGGCTAACAGGCTTGTATGATCCAGCCTGAAATGATAAGTATATTATGCAGCAATTACTAAAATTTTAAGGGCCAAATGATCGGGTATTTTTGTTATTACCATGTTTTGATCAATACTGCCATTTTAGCGTATAAACTTTCGAGACAATGTTTGGTCTCTGAGAATGATGAACTAGCGGTTTGATCAATGTGATCTGGATCGCCAGTAAATGAAGTACTGATATAGTTTAATTAAGATCAAGGCAAGTTTGTCATGGTGTCAGATTAGATGACAGGATTTTAATTAAAATATTAACTACCACGAGGTGATATTGGACTGGATAATTGATCTGTTTACTAATCAAGTCTACCTTATTTAAAATAATGGTGCCTTAGAGACCTGCAAGTCGTCATATAACGCAGTTTGAAAGGATATATCATATAATATTTCATTGTTACAACAGGATTTCACTTTATGTATTGGTCCTTCAAAAATATAAATTTGTATCTCTATGTGACAAAAAAGTACAGTTATATAAATGTGTATAACGACGCCAAACGAGCATAAATTAAATAAAATGCAGTATGTACAACATATTATGTAATGTATCCATGAGACGTTGTATCGTCCAACACACATGTTCGGAACGAGATAGAGTGTGCCATTTTTCCAGGACTTTTGCAGTTTTGTTATTCTAGTATCCCTTTCGAGGAACCTAAAGAGCTAAGATGTTTTTGGTTTATGTACTCAAAGGCAGCACACCATCTTAACAGAATATTGTATATTTATATATTTTGTTGTGCAAAGTGGTAATTGGTAAATGCTATGTACTAGTGTCGCCAGTAGTGCTGTGTACGTGTATCAGATACACACCAACGGCCCATTTCTAGAAACTATCTTAATATTTCTACCTACTTCTTAAGAAATTTAAAAAGTTCTAATACATCAATGCTTTGAATATCTCCTAGAAATCCACTGAGATTATTTGTTGATCTTCAATCTCAGTAATCTTAAAATATCCACAATTTAATTCAAACTAAAATCTTTGAAATTGACAAAAACTTCCCGCTCTTTAGATTAAAACTTGATTCGTTTACACAATAGAAAAAAAATATTTCTGTAATAGCTACAGGCAGAATTTGTATTAAATGTTTTTGTATGTTATTTTGTATGAGCAATGTTGAGCTACTATCGATATTTTAATAGCGTGTATTGCTTCACCCCAGGTTCAACCAATACCATATATTACGAGATCAACATGTTTTGAAATGTCTTGTGGATCTTGGTCTTCTTACAAATCCTTTAACAATATATCAGTGATACGCTTTGAGCAAATTATTTGCTGGGTAGCATTAACGTATGAATTGTAACCGCCATTTAATCTATGCTCTTTAAGCTTGAAAGGTATTTGTTAAAGTTTTACTCCAACACTCTTTGGGGAAAATTCACTAATCTAAAACTAAAATAACAGAATCACTAGTATCGATCAGTGTAACAAATTAAAAAACATTCATATTCTATAATACAGTATATTTTATGGATTTACAACATGAAATATTCATTAAAAGAAGGAGACAAAAACCAGTACAAGCTGACACACGATGACGTGATATGATATTTCTACAAAGAAAAGAAAGGTAAAATGACATTATAATCATACGGTATTATAGTTTTAGCCTACGACTCATACAGTGACTATAATTTCTACAAGTAAGATAAACCATTTCTTCTCATTTATTACGCAAGTAGCAATTTTCACGACTCGTCCTTAATTTGGAATACGATAATTTTTAACGTTACCGTACTAATAGAATAGTATACAGAAGCGAAATGTTGATTATTTTTTATTTTTATATGTATTTATTTTTCTATATATGAGAGTATACTGATAATGAAAATAATAATATCTAACTATTATTATAGCTGTAATGTATTGCTAGGTTAATATTGATGATCTAGTAAATGAAAGATCTATAATTAATCAAAGTGATAATCTAACTAATATCATATCGCATTATCTCCCTGACAGTTCTCTGATAAATATCTCTAATAAATACGTAGGTTGACGCAGGCTAATGAGACTCCGAGACAGGGAGAAACAGTGTTGAACGGTGTCCTCAATTGTTTTTTTTTCAAGAATTTTGTTGATAGTACTCGATGAACAAAATAAGTTTAATTTGAAATGCAAAAAAAGACCGATTACAATAAAATCTAATCAAATCTGCTGTAGAAATACCGACAGATCAAAAGATTATTTTGTTATTTTTTTTGTAAGACTTCTTTGAAAGCAGGATTATCAAAAAGACACAACATCGGATGACTGAAAACTGAAAAAAAAAATTATTTTCCCCAGAACACTTGATTATATTGGAGATGCTGAAGGGTTCCGTTCTGCGACCGGGTTTGGACCATTGACTTACATTTTAATTGTTCAGGTGGCTAATGCTGTCAATTGTTTGTCTCTTTTAAAATATTACACAACGTTTAATTGCTCGCATTATACAGTGTTAAGGCATGTAAAGAGAAAGGGAAATTTGAAAAGGAACATTATCACTTTGAAACTAATTGTGTTTTAATGTGGTGTGACTATTCTCATATTTTTTCTCGTCTCACTTGTTCTCTATTTTAAAGTGAAAATGGACATAAAATTTCCTCCGGAAAGACAGACAGGGTGATTTATCTTAAAAGTGTTATGTTCCCCAAAATTTCTTAAAGAATTTAGCTCGGTAAGATGTTATTTCTGTTAATGTTTTATTTGTCGGCTCCTGAAAACAAGACAGGATCCATTTTCGCATCCTCCCCAAGACCGTTTCTATGTTCAATAATACATTAGAAAAAATAAACAGACCAATGGGATTTAATGTTTTGTATAAACATATTATCCAAGTAACAAAATGAATTAGGGTATAAATTGATACAGTCTCGGTTCGTCACCAGTGGTTGAAAATGGATTGGTCTAGTCTATACTATCAATCTATATTTCTTTGTACATTGACACCGACAGAATCTTCAAAAAACAAGATTATTGATTTCCAGATATATCAAGCAAACGGAATATTTGATTTTATGTCAATATATAAAGCAAATTGCTTTGCTTTACGGACTTTAATCATTACGTAGAGAGTTAATAACAGTAGTAAAAATGTAAAAATTCAGAAACCATTAGTACTGTTTCAAACTTATGCCGAGTAGATCGATATCAGTTGATCCAGAACTCAAATTGAGTTTTACGACCTAATTTTATGAACCGAATTGTTGTATTTAGATTGGTAAGTTTATCCAGAAGATGATAATCTAAAATAACATAAATAAAATTATACTCAATTGCATTACAAAATGTTACTTGAAAATGTACAGGCACAAATGTTTTTAAAACAGTGTTTGTAATGGATCAGCCAACCCATATCGATTGACATCTTCGTAGAGAAAACCCATCATCAAAAATACTTGGCAATATTGAAGGATACAATTGGATGCAAATTAAATATTTAAGTATACTGCTTCTGAACATGAGACTAAGTCGCTTTGAAATCCAATTTTAGCACTGTTCAGACCTTGACTTGACAGCTTTTAATGGAAAGTGTCATTCAAACTGACTGTGACGGTTAAAGAGGGATAAACCGATTTCCTTCTCTGAGTGGAAAAGTGACTGGGTCGGAAGTGTTCTCTCTTGATATGGACTTATATTATTGATTGAAGACTGAAAGAGTAGCGGTATGTATTGAATGTCTACATATGATATCGTTTAGTTCACTTTATATTGTCTTCATTTTTAATTCGTTGATTCCAATGTAAATATAGTTGTCCAATTGTTGTATTCACACACAATGTAAATGCAATATTTTGAGATTTGCATAGATTACACTCTAGGAATATTCCCCCCAAAAAATGCATTACATGTAATTTCATTTTAAGGGTCACTTGATATATCCTGAATATTTGCCTGATACACGAATTATACTCAAGTAGATTTAGACCAAGGTTTCTGGCAAATCGAACAAGTCAACGTCTAGAACGTGTAAAATCAGCCAATAATGATAAGAAAGGGACAATGTGACATATAGCATCCTCTATATATCATTGTAACAAAATACAAGTAGAATTCAAATTTTCCATTGACTACACTAATTTCTTGTTCTTTTCTCGGTGAAAACATTGACGTTGACAAATCATATTGTGTTAATTATTAAATATAAGCTATTGCAGACGGATGTCACACAAATTAATAGTAAAGATAGGTTTGTTCTCGATTGATAGATATTTACCTTTGGGAATCAACTATAAAATAAGATATCATATTTTATTAACGATCAACAAGAAACTTTGACGTTGTGTGACGTTCTTGTAGAACCTGATTAAAGTTGTGATCTAAATGCTACATGTTTGGTTTCAGGTGGACTCCATCCATGATCTGAAAAACTTATATTCACGTTCTAGACAATTATAATATTCAAAGATTCGTAAATGATATGGATGGACACACTAAAGGAAACGTTTTCAAGTGATTGGTTGTTATATTTCCGTGAAAATAATTTTTAACTTTTTTCAATGTACAGATACTTCATTTGGTGGTTCCAACAAGTTGAATGGTTTTTTCTCATCATCTTTGTCATTCCATTGTATCTAGAAAAATAGATAGTAAGAAAGGTTAGTTGTTTAGAACAAAATAAAATTGTCTTGGTGTGAAATTGAAAAGACACAAAATGTTTGCTTACGATTAGCGACTAGATTGTTAAACCACACGTTGCAGAACCCGCAGCAGCTTTCCTAATTCATTTTACCAACAATTCATTTCAGTTACGTGATATTTGTGATTAATACTGCAAATATACAGTACAGTTTTGTCGAGATTAATTTTATAACTGTATGATATTGAACAGTGTTTCTATAGCTTTTTACAATTAGGCTGCTGGCTGATAAAACACAATCTGTGCCAAAGATGCGTTGTGTTCCGTAGATTACTGTCAACCTTCGGTACAATTTCCAGAAAGTTGATCAGATTTGCACAGTTAATGCAGTGTCTGTTTTCACACAAGTTCCAAAATGAGTAATTGTGTGTATGATATTGAACAGTCGCTCGTATATTGCAGAAACAGACCGTGAATTATGCCATAAAAGATGATATTACTATACAAATCAATGTCGAGGTTTTTATATGCCATGTTATTGACAAGTATAATTAAACGTGAATCTTGATGAAAACACCTGACGAGAACCAGGTATTGATCTCTTAATATAAAGGCCCTCTTACACAGCTTGTTGATTATACCTGGCTGGTTATAATGTAGTTGATTATACCTGGCTGCTTATAATGTAGTTGATTATACCTGGCTGGTTATAATGTAGTTGATTATACCTGGATGGTTATAATGTAGTTGATTATACCTGGATGGTTATAATGTAGTTGATTATACCTGGCTGGTTATAATGTAGTTGATTATACCTGGCTGCTTATAATGTAGTTGATTATACCTGACTGGTTATAATGTAGTTGATTATACCTGACTGGTTATAATGTAGTTGATTATACCTGACTGGTTATAATGTAGTTGATTATACCTGACTGGTTATAATGTAGTTGATTATACCTGACTGGTTATAATGTAGTTGATTATACCTGGCTGGTTATAATGTAGTTGATTATACCTGGCTGCTTATAATGTAGTTGATTATACCTGGCTGCTTATAATGTAGTTGATTATACCTGACTGGTTATAATGTAGTTGATTATACCTGGCTGGTTATAATGTAGTTGATTATACCTGGCTGCTTATAATGTAGTTGATTATACCTGGCTGGTTATAATGTAGTTGATTATACCTGGCTGCTTATAATGTAGTTGATTATACCTGGATGGTTATAATGTAGTTGATTATACCTGGCTGGTTATAATGTAGTTGATTATACCTGGCTGGTTATAATGTAGTAATTATCGACAATTGACATTTTGTATTTGATAATTGTTAGTTAACAACGATATCTCTCGTAAGCTATATGAAAACTGGAATCGTGTTCCTCGAAAACAAAATCTTGAATCAACACATATTCGCTAAGATGTTCTCTGATAGAATTTTCAACGGAAAGCATATGTGGAAATTTTTGCGGTTAAAACTTTCCGGGTTGTTAAAAGTATATGGAGTAGGGTGAGTGTTAGTTAGCAAAACCTTATCTCCCGCACGATTTCGTAAGACTTGCCTGACTGATTATGAATTTTGTATCTGGTTCCTAAAACGAATATCATGAACCCACCCCTAAACGTTGACAATATTTGCCGTTCACAAAAATAAAATGCTACGGCGGATCTACATATATGAAACTTTCTACGTTAACATTCCAGCCCGATTTACCAGTAAGACATTCAGAAAATTGTGGACATATCTAATTGTAACAGCGGTAGTGTAAAGAGAATAATATTGTTCTAAAATAAAACTGTGATTTCAATCAACTAGTGGTAAAACGTCAATATGTTTTAAAGAACTATATAATGTAATGGTGTATAAATTTATACAATCTAAATCAAATAGTCTACCATAGTTTCTATCAAATAAGTTCATCTTATTTTGACTAAGTAATAAGACAATGGGAATTCAAGGCAATAAAGATTCCTGGATGGTTCTTAAGACTCTGTCAATTGGCGCTAGTGGTAAAAAGTCACAGCTAGTTATTGATTTCTGATGATCAGAGATGGAAGATTATCAACTTCAGAAGGCACATTCTTTATCAATGTGACAAGAGCTCTTAATAACCTTGTCTGACTCTAAAGCATCTAAACCTGAAATGATTTATATTTAGAGTTTATGTTGTTGAAACGTTTCTAGTTTGAATCAGTTAAAAATAACTTAGCACTTGTACAAGAGAAGAGCTTGTCAATTTGAATAAAATGTATCGTATATAATCTCTTAAAAAATATCTCTGAGATCAATTTAGACCAGGGGTGCCTCTTTAGTCGGTTTAAAGTTAATAAGGAGCCTAATAATATATTTTCATGTCGGGATAGATAGAATAAAATTTTGCATGAATATTAATAAACATTTTATTTCAGACTATTATTTATAGGAACTTTTATCAACACGCGTACGTTTTATTGAGTAAAATATATTTTATTTTTCTGAATCAAATAAATCATTTTTAAGAAGATTATGAAGCTGAGTTCAATGCCAGCCATTTACATACAATGTGGCGCGCTATCATCTTTTATGGTTAAAACAAAGTAATTGTATTGGTGCAGGATTTCGGGTTTCATTTTGTGGTTTAGATCTTAGTACTTGGTCTTTTCATTGTGGTTACATTAATACATGGTGAACTGAATCACACGTGAACGCTGGTGATTAAATGAGAAAGTATCAAATACTGTTAGACTCGGCTACTTTTCAATATCAGTCAATACACGCCATAACAGTGACAGAACCAAGTGTGTGATACGACCTTTATAAGGAAAGCGAAGACAACGTGTATTTTTATTTATCCAGTGGTTATAACAAGAACGACAAGAGGTAATCTGAATATCAATATATAGTTTAGACACAACCTAGTTTTTTTTATTATCAATATCAGGAACCCATGGAATCGGTCACGTTTTAGTGCTTAGTCAATGACGAGTTTTATCAACTGTTGACTCCAGAGATCTTTTCAGGTGTTAGGACTTATATATGTAGTATGTGGTCATTATTAACTCTCACAAGGATTAAATAGGGGTAGGACAGCCAAGGTAAGAAGTCTATTTTTTAAGAAAGTATTGTCTTTACAAAAATGACGCTTTGACCACTCTATGTGTGATAGCTTGAAGTTATATGTATCTATATTTTCTCGGGTTTGTTATAATCAGTAACATTAACTTGTACCTTTGATTTACGTTTAAGGCTTTTGTGTCCCAAAGGCAAAAATCAAATTGATTCTGATTTATTTTTTGAAGAAATACTACAATAAAATGTCCGTGTTCATTATAGTGCTTTCTCGCTAAAAGTTCTTTTCTAAAAAAGAAACAATACAAATTCGTCAAATATTAACAGGAAGGTATTTTTTATGAACAATGATATTGTTCATGTCGCTTGTTTCAACTGTTACTTGAAACATAAAATCAGTGTCATTTCATAGACAGTTAATGAAACTTTTTTATGATTTTCCATTAACTTTTTTTGTAATCTGACTCAAATATGTGCCAAATTCGAAATAAAGGAATCAAAAAATAATAATTCTTAAAGGTCATAGGCGACTAGGGCATAAACATTTTAACACACATTGCAAGGAAGTATCATTACAATTCTATTTGATTTTGTGACACAATTCTAAGCTAATGTTGTTTGTGATGAAGACATTAAGAAGACAGTATAATGCTCTTTGATTCATGTCTCAAGGAATATCATAATGTGAAACCTTTCTGTAATCAAGATCAATGATTAGAAAGGATTGAAAACTTAGAACGAATGTTGTCATTTTATTTCAGCGTTTGTGGCGTTTCGTATCGTCCATATCCAAGTGTCAAAATGGTCCAGATTATGCCGTTAAGATTGCACCGTTCATCCTGAATATTTTTATAGAATCTTGGGTATCATTCAAATACAGAAAGCTGGAAATCTTCGATTTGACATATTTTTGTCCTAATGCTTCATATATGCCGTAGATTATTGCGTTTGCATATTTCATCCTGAATATTTGTATGACCAGTTTTAAAGTTTCATGTTCATTTGTTGAACGAAAGACGCTCACGAAATTACTTCCACTACGCCATCGACATGCACGTACAGTTCCCCCATGCAGTACGCTTTTTGATAAACTGCATCATTGGCAGGTAGTCATATAAAATGACACTTAATATGCCTTGATACTATAGCGTCTCTGACATTGAATACTAGTACAATGTTATATCAGTTCTCGTTTATATGAAAAGAAAATTCATGTTTCTCATTACCATTACAGAGAGGAGTAGAAGTCTCTTGAAAATGAAAAAAATTAAAGCAATTATGTGCAATGTTATGTTTTCTAGATAAGATTTATTATTTGATATTTTCCTTGAAACACGACACTTTTTGATTTTTACTATGAACTCATTAATATCTTTAATAAGCAAAACTACATTTTTTTTGTATTAATATCATGATTTTTAGTGAGTTTATTCAAGATAATGTTGCATTTTCATATTTGCTGCAAGGCACAAAATGATTGCAAGCGAAATAAGTGAATAAGGTCAGAGACATTCAAAGGTTTTTAAATAAAATAAGATAACCTTTTTTCCATTCACATAGTAAACAAAAACCTAGTTTTTTCTTTGATTGATTTTACTACAAATATCAGAAGATAAGTGTCTTGTAGATACTAGTACTATTCTATTGTCTTGTCTTAGTACAGAATAGAAATTATTGTTTATAACGCTGAGAAAATATTGCGAAAAAATCCAATAAAAATAGTAATATTTTGTATCATTATTTTTCTATTAGATATACATTTAAGACTGATTAAAAGCCCCGCTCAAAACTAAAATAAATGAATGATTGAACCTCTACATCAATTGAACTCTAAAGTTTCAGTTCCTGTTTGCAGTCAATAATATTTAATATGAGGATCATTGGGTTATGAACAATTAATAATGTAATAGGATTTGTCTGGATTATTTGTTATGTGTGAATTTTTGTCTCAGGATCTTCCATAACGATTTCTCTAGAAATATGGTGCATATTTTCAAATATGACAAGAAACCTAGTTAAAACCATCCAATTTTACTTTTTTACCAGGGAATTCAGAGCAATGTGATACCAATGATGCACTATCAGTGTGGTATTTGAGGTGCTCATGTCGCATTTAACGAGTTAGACAAGTATAAAAACGTTCCATACCCCCACCTCTATAAATTCTTATATTTCTTGACAATGGTCTGGGATCTAAACAGGAAAGCCGTGACAAATATCTTCAGTAATGAGTTTGTCTTCTTGAAAGTTAATATCCGTAAAGATTAAATGATGTCCGAGACAAAAGCCTCATTCAATAACCCCGATTATCCAGCTTATGATAATTATTATGTCTCTGAAGTTCTTTTGAGTCTTCTTTTCACATGGCATGAACAGTCTGGACATCGATAGATCATTCTTCGATCAAAGTTTATTGGATTTCTGTTTTGATAACCTTCATGGCGATCATTTTCAATCTATTCTTTGCATGCCTGTGCGTCCAGCCTCGACTATGTCGTCTATGGTTGTATTGTTTCCTAAATGGTTTGGTGTAGGTCTATATACAAGGGCTCGTGTTTGATATTGCCAACATCGTTTAGCATTTAGGTTTTCGAAAAGTATGTACCTTCTGTAGAAAAGTTAACGTATCAAAAAAAAAACATCCAAGATTTCCTGTTATTTTCACTATTAAAAAATAAAAAGTTGGCATGTGCCCAGGAGCTGCTGATTTGTGTTTTTTAATATTTTACGATTTTCTTTGTTGGAGATCAGAGTGTAATTTAATTGAGATCACTTTTTATATGCAATGATTAACGAGTTTTCATGACATTTCAAGTCCAATAGAAAAAATGCGCGAAACAATTTGTCTATTTCACAGAAGATTTGACAGAGAGAAATAAAGAATGTTTTCTTGATAATAATAGTCCCGAATCATGCAAGTAAGAATCAGGATAGAATTACATGGAACGATCATATTTCATCATTATATCATTTATAGCTGTTCAAGTGAAATATCTCTGTTCATTTCAGATTGAATAATGCTTCACGAGGACCATAAATATCGGCATCAGAGAAGCGGTGTGGAATGAAACTGAATACTATGATGGCTGACAATAAATACTACATCTTCCAACTTATTTTATTTTTAAAAACTTTATCTGAGATTATAGCCGATTCCTCACAAAATTGTAAGTTTTGTTTTTACTTATTATTTTCACGTATTCTGAATTACTAAGGAAACGCACTTATAATATAATTGATGCTGTGAGTTAGAACTTGGAGCCGTGGTGCCTAAGTGGGTTAGAATTTGCATGTAAACCTCAAGTATGCGGGCATAGGTAGAGATAATAACTTCGGACTTGTTGGAACATACTATTTCTCTTTACTTACGCTTGGTGCGAAGGTTATCAGGGTCTTGATACAAAATAGACCGGAAGTGATTAAAACTTCGTTCATCTCTTCTTCACTGTTAACATCTGATGTAGGCCATAATAATGCTGCGACAAACAGAATTGAAATGTAAACGAGTAGTATAACTTCGAGTATACAAATCCATTGCTGCAAATGTTCAAAATTAAAACACCGCCAGTTTTATTTAGCTAATTTGTATTTATGGTTTGGTATATCAAGGACTGCCACGAACAGAGTGTATCATGTCATGTCATTTATTTCTCCTATTACTTTCCGTCAGATTGATTAGTTTATTTGAAGCTACCATGGAACTAATTTGTCAAACCACGAGATTCTATTCAGTGGTCAATTGCAATGGATAATACCAGTATAAATTATTTTCATTATTTCACAAAATAACACTCGTAATAATTGTAAACTTGAGATGACGCCAATTCACCACCCTGTTGAAAAGAGTAAACCTTCATAATTTTTAAACCTGATACCTCCAGACTTCAGTGTGCACCATCCGCCCCTCCTAATTTTAGAACGTGCTATTCTGGGCTCGGGGTTTGCACCATCATTTCCAAATGATGACAAAACTCTTAATGGTGTTTCAAAAAACTTCAATAAGTCGAATTTCGTATTTAAAAACTAACATTGAAGAGATTGGTTACTAAAATTAATTCTGACATCAATTGTATTGACGAATTAAATTATTAGATTATGACCTTTATTCTGTCTGCTAGATTGACACGTATAATTATGTTGGTTAATCCACGGTGATACGGTATGAAATGAATTCCTGGTCTGTACAAAAATACCTTTTGGGTATATGGTGGCAATAGGTCCTTTACGGACTGAGTTTGGTCACTGTCTTTTTTGTGGCAGCTAAATAGAATGGCTCAGTCAAGAGCGAGTTTGTAGTCTCATAGGCGATTATGTGGGTTCGAATCCCCTTCAAGGTCTGACAAATTCTGATACTGTGAAATGTAGGCATGCTGTCAGCTTTCAATTTCTATCACTATTACAGAGATGATGGTTTAGTGCTGTAATGTAGATAATATATTGCAGTATGCTTGGTTGAATTCCATGCGGCTCGATAAATATGACCTTTGAACCTGTTGAATCAATACTTAGATTCAATGAATATCATAATGAATTCCCTACTTGAATCTTGATATTTATAATAATATTGAACATCTGGTTGTAAGACAGGTGGTCTACAAATGACAGGCGACAACAGCGTGTAATTACCATTAGTTTACAACTGAACATGGCGTATATTATATTACTATTGCCATAGAAACAAGACTATAATGCTAATAATTTGCCTGTACATAAATGATAATACATCTCTCTACAGGTGTATATTTCATTCATTAATCAGTAAAATAAGTAAATATGTCCGATATTTTGGCATTAAATGAACTTGCGAATGTAATGAAATCGGGCTTCAACTCTATATCTATATATCTATCATCACCAAAATCAAGCTTAAAATATTGGCACATAAAAAGAAGTGTTGGAGGGCACGATTAAAGCATTATCAAACAAATTGCTTTGTGTTTTTACATTTGTTTTGTCAGTAATAGTCGACTACGACTCATCTCATTCTGTGGATCCAAAATCACAATGACAATTGGTAGGTAGTCGAAGTGAAGTTTCCAATATGAAACGAATGAGCATAAATTACATTACTAAGCAGGAACGCGTCTTTAAGCTCTGATTATGAGTCGTGTAGCTGGTGCCAAACAGTGAATGACAAAGGAAATTAGTAAAAGAGTGCTAAAAAACAACATTATTATTTCGCAACATTTGACTTCACAATAAATCTAAATCCTTTTTTTCAATTTCCAGATTAAAATGGCACTAAAGGTCGATTAGTCAGTAACTGACGCAATTATCATAAAACTCTGGTAGAAACCGTATGGTTAAATGATACTCGAGACAATTGCCGACTTGATAGAATCATCTCTTTACATAATCATCATTTACATTTCCTTTACATTCAAATCACGAACATTGTTTAGTTATTTAAAGGTGAATTCTTAAGAAAAAAAACCATCATCGATATCAAACAAATTACTTTGCCTTCACCTGATGTACAAGTTCTTAACATATTTTCTTAAACCCTTTACCATTACAAAAATTATTCGTTCTGGGAACGAAACGGATGTTTTTTTTTGTGGATACTATAGGCAAAAGCATGTTCCCTTATCCTAGTATGTAAATACATATTGTTTATACCAAAAAAATGTAAACAGACGATTTTTCTGAGAACCGTTCCAATGCTTAAAAAGGTGATTTCATAACGTATTGTAAAGAGGTTAATGTTCATGCCCTTAAAGCAGCCTTCACCATTTCCCGCGGATTTTAGGCAATATTCAGTGCCACTATATTTTGCGAGTACAAACACTGGTTCCAACTTCTTCAGGAACAGTTCTACGGATGAACTCGTCTGTTTCCATATACACAAGTAAGTGAAGAAAAGTTTTCAGATCACACGCTTTTACTCAAGGGTATATGGACACATTTTATCGCGGTCCGATGGGGACTATTAGAGAAACGCTTAAATGCTCTGAACTGTTTATCATAAAATCATATTATACACCCAAAATATCAACGACAAGGGCAATATCTACACGCTTAAGGGCAATTAAGAAAAACTACAACAATGAATCAGTTGGAGTTAAAATCATGTCTGTATAAGATCCGGTATAAGAGAAGATTTGAAATATGAAATGATATAATATATTACAAGTGGCAGGCAAACGTCTGTTCATTCCTGTGGAAGAAGATGGAAATGAAAATAGAAAGCAATGGAGGGTTGTAATTAGGTTGTGATTTGAACAATGAAATGAAAATAAAGTAAGATATCATTACCATTTAGATAGTTTTTCTGTCCTAGTGAGAATCTAGATGGATATTGAAGAGATTGATGAAGTACCATGGTTTATTTGTCTCTATGGTTCCTTCAGACAAGTCAAAACCTTTTCATTGTCAGCTCTCCATCACGCTGTTTACATGATTAGAATATCTTCTACAATTCAAATTACTTCCAGATTAAGAGTAACGATAGTATATTAGTCAAGAGCAATGCAGACAGGTAAAACGTACGACGCGTTAACTTTTAAACAGGCAAAGCATATTCACAAACTTAGCGTGGTTAAAGATTGCAAGCGATTGGCCATTTTCTGAATTGTCATAAGTTTTGGGTGATGCCAAGTTTTAATACAATGAGCGACTACTTTACTGAAATTTAAGGCAAAATAATAACGATATAGGTACTAAAACGAAGCAGAAAAGGGCAAAAAAGCTATTATTGAAATATAAGTAAAATTAATAAATATAGTTCTTTTAAATAAATGTCATAGAAAAGAAAACTAAATAAAGTTAATTAAAACAAATAATATAAAAAGGTAAAAAAATAGAATTGCATGAAGTAGAAAAATGAATATAATTGAAATAAAATTAAAACATATGTAAATATGATAAAACAACAGAACTATATTTTTAGCTCTGTAAATAAAAGCAAAGCTATTGTGATATAAACAGCTTGTATTCAAGACAACCATGATGTAAGAATTGAAAGATTTTCAGGACCTGCGTGATTAAGTGTCAAAACAACATCATACTAGAGAACTGATTAAGCGAAGGTTGCCTCAGGATATAATTTCAATGGCACAATTTGAGAATAATTGTACATGATTTAGATCAGAATTAGAGTCTATAACCGGGGGTAGTACAACTTAATTTCTCACTGGCGCCTTGTAAGGTGTATAATCAGAGAGTTTAACATGACTTATCACCTGCTCTTGATATTAAAATCTCCCGAATGGATGGCAGATCAGGTGATCAAAGATAACATTACAGACATCATTCCACTATGACAGTCACAACAGAGTTTCAAACTGAAAATGTTGCCGATCAAGTCATAATGAACAAATTCAAGAAGGATTTGTCTCATTGCACATTGGATAATATTCATTCTAATGATGACCTGCGATTTCTATCCGATTTTTAGCATACTCCTTTGTCAGGCGTTGCCTAAACTGACGTTGACAATCGATCAAGTTATAATTAAAATTCAAGAAGGATTTTACTACATACTGCATATATCATTCCAATGATACAATTTCTATATGGACTATCTGATTATTTTCTTTCCTCTTTATCAGGGGTAGCTTTGTCTAAGATTTAAGACCAATATATCTTGCTATGTATGGATAAATAATGTATGTGGACAAAACAATGTATCAGAGCGACACTAATAACCGTTAATATCACTTTTCGTTCGTTCCTTTTCAGATATGCTACCAGGTAGAGCATGTAATAAACTATATTCAGATTTAGATGGTGCTGTAATAGAAGGCAATGGTGATATATATTATTTTGATCCTTGTCAAATACAGATCCAGTGTCGACCTTATGAAAAATGGATGTTTCACGTCGAACAAATATCCTTATTAACCTGTAATGTTTATATTGAAATGTTTTATTCCGATTTTAATCACCAGACGTCATCACCATCAGTAAGTATTAGTTCACGAATTCTAATGCCCTCCTAAAACCATTTCCTTGACGTACGGGATCATCGTAAGGTTCTAAACATTGTTATTGAAAGATGGGTATATGAATGATAGTCCAATTACGTAGTAAAGTTTCATTTTCTCTGAAAACATGTAGTGGATGTATCGCTTGTAGGGTAGGACACGCACTGCCTCTTGTGGATCCTCGACGCAGATTTGCAATATAAACTAACATCTTCAGTCAAACTTGTAATAAGCATGCGGCCATGGGAATGCTCAAAAGTGGCTGATTACTAAAGGGTGGAGCTCAGCAAGGGTTTGGCTCACTCAGTTACGAATGGCAAGTTGATATTTTGTAACTACTAACAGCTACATGCATGTCCACTGATAATCAAGTTTTGATCATTTAATTACCATTCCCAAAATTTATTTTTTGGTATCTTTTCAGTTCACATTCCGTTGTGCAGAACCCAATCCCGGCATTGTATATACCAATTCATCATACATAACATTAAAACTTCATCATAACAACGAAACTGATTTCCGGTTTAGGATTGTTTTTACATGTCGCAAATTTGGTGAGTTTTTGATTCTTTTCTTGCAATTTTCATTATTTCTGTGTCATTCATTTTAAACCTGAAAGGAACTGTATCGCTTGCATTAGCCCAATTTTCAGGCTGTGGTTCTTGTAATTTCATTAAAACTAAACTTTTATGGGGTTGTAATAGAAAAAAACTGGAGATATCAGCAGCTTTTGCGATAATGACAACAAAAAAACTTTAATGGAATTGCAAAACCACAAACGCCTGGCTGAAACTTGGAATGGTGCTATCACCGTTTCCAACACATATTAACAGTTTAAAAACCATTTAACAAACCCTGTAATATTGTGATTGCAATAATGAATGTTTTTTTTTAACGGCTCACAAAGTCAGAGGGAAGGGGGAATCATTACTACAGCTAACCTTGCCTAATATTCACCGACATCTAAAATGTCAGGGCTTTGTGAACAGCTCATGTCGAGTTCATTTCTCTTCAAGCAATGTACATTTTTATTTAAAACTGAGAAAATGCAGACAAATTAATAAAAAGCAAATTCATCAGGAAAAATAAATACTCATTTCAGAGTTTTTATTCAGAGCTGGAGGGTAAAACTAACTAGAGAGTAAGATAATACATGCTAAAAGAGTCATAAAGAAGACAAATTATTTACTTTCTGGAGATGTTATTTAACTTAGGAAATGGAAAAATCTTGATAATCAAATTAAAAAGATTAGAGATCTTTCACATGTCTTAATGTTCTTGTCACATCTTTCACTCTCGAGTTTCCAGTGAACTATTCTGCTATCAAATCAACCCATCCTTCCCGTTGATTGATCTTTCTAAATAATTACGTTGGTGATAGAATGATTCCACTACACAGTGGTTCATTCATTACATGTCAAAATAGTAGATTTGATTTGATGGATATTAATAATCATATCGTAATATGTAAACAAGTCATTAATTCTTCCAGTAGTTTGATTCTCAAATTTCTATGACTTTCTGATCATTCTATATATTGAACTGATTTGTACACAAATGTCCAATAAATAGGTAGTTTAAACAATGTGATTTGTATATGATCCAATCATAATATAAAGGCTTGCTGAGCACTCAAACCCAGTATACAATAGAAGGCAATATTGGAACTGTTCGGGCTGAAAGAAAAAATTCTTCAAAATCTTGAAGTTGGCAAAGATTTAAGTTTGGGTTTCTGCTAGTTGAGCAGTGTTTTTATGGGACGTAGTATCAGAAGTGTGATCAAACCTTCAAAATACAATCTAACCGTCTAGATTTTGTACTTGTGTTGTCGACCTAATTCCTGGTTTTATCAACTCTACTCGGTATTCAAGTATCTATCGTCTACCAACTTGAGTTCTTGAAAACGTATCTTCGTGAAAGTGACATAAATTTTGAGTTATACCATTCAGCATCTTACACAGAGTTTTACACAGGGTTATTGAAGGCAGTTGATCAGATAGGAAGAGATAAAAATGAGCTTTTGATCAGTTATGGACTTTTGAAACAGGACCTAACAACGAGCATTAAGTTATAAATGCTAGGAGTTTTACGTGTTTTCTGTATCTGTTTGGGTTAATGAAGACTTTAATGTTATTGATAAATGTACTTAAATAGAAAGATAAAACATAAACTGTTAAGTGATATATGTGGTGAATCGTGATTTTGTATCCATTTTGGTAAATTTTATCATATCACTCGGTATAATATTCAACTCTGAAATTAGCTGGTAAAGATAAGTGTGTCTTTGAATTAATGTTGGATAACATTCGTCTATGTCTATAACGTATCATTGAGATCTTGGCACTAAAAATATTGCTGCACTGATACTATAGTGGAACTGTTCGTTGTGCGAATGGTTGTTTTGAATATTAGTTAAGATACGAACCAGATTTGAGGAAATACAGCAATTTGATTGGTTGATACAACTAAATTTAGAATCGAATTAGTAATTGACCAATCATATGATTGCGAAGAAATTGGTCCCAGACATGTAAGTGAATGATCAGTTAAGCAAAGTCAAGACATTAATGTCCTTTAAAGAAGGGAAGAAATTGAATGTTTAGTATGGTAAGGTATGTCATTAGATTGAATCCACAGGGAGGTCGTGTTAAGCAGTAACCTTCTAATAACATATTTTTATGTAAGCTCAGGGGTTATCAATATGTCTCTAATCGTGAAGGATAATTCAATATGGATAGTTACAGGGCCTTTTATTACCTTTCCATTGATTACATCAAAAGGGTAATGGTAATAGAATCAAATTGAAAGGCTTAATGACTCCACTTTATAACTGTCAATACGAGAAATTCATTCAAAGATTACAGAAGTGAATAGACAAGTATTGAATTCAATTAGATTCGATTGGAAATGTATAGCAATTACATTTATTAAAGACTTAGATTTCGGGGAAGGGAGGGTTTGATTCTCCCAAATGTACAGGCCTAGGGTGGAGCAGACACTTTATTTAGAAATTAGGATTAAGGGTCTTGATATTGGGTTTTCTTCTGTTTCTTATTTTGATCTGAAATTAGAAAAAATAACTCACCCGATGGGCGAGAAGTATAGTATCTGTTATGTACTGATTGTTTTTAATTTACTATGAACAATATTATCATTTAAGTTCTTATTTTTTGAATATGCAACTATCATTTTCTGCTTATAGACATGGGGGAATTTCTCTTGAAGGCTCTTATAGTGGGCATGAACTATCCTGCTTGCTCGATTGCTGGTTGTATTAAACGGGACAACAAAGGGTGCTATGCCTACATTATGATGAATATTTAGTCCTATAGGTCTTGCTGTATTCAATGTCTCAATCCAATGGGCCTCCCTAGATTGACGGAATTTGGTAGTTTCATCTTCGGGCAAGTCAATTTCTATACGCTCAATTGGGATTAGGGTGAGATCGTCTATTGAATGGTCGTCGAGGTTGAAATGAGTAGAAACAGGCTTGTCTTTCTTTAATTTGATGTCTGACCTATGAGCATTAAAGCGAGTTCGTAAATTATTCTTAGTTTCTCCTACATATTGTTTGGGGCATTTCTTGCATGAAATTAAATATATTACATTCGAATGTTCACATGTTAGATGTTCCTGGATCGGGTACCTTTTATTCGTAGAGTTGCTTACAAAATAATGAGTTTCTGATATAAAGGGACATGTTTTGCATCTACTGAACAAACATGGAGCACTTCTTAAACCTGGAGGTACTTCGGCATAAAGTCTGTTTTTAGCTGCTATCTGTGCTAAGGTGGAATTTTTTATGTTTCGTAAAAATCGTTTAGAGTACCCACGCTCTTTCAGTTTTGAGAAAACAATCGTACAGGCTTGGTTGAAATCAGAAGATCTTGTACAAATTCGATGAAATCGTAAAACTTGTGACTTAATTATACCAGAAAAGGTATGTTTTTGGTGAAAGGAGCTCTTGTGCAAGAGTTGATGATTATCTTTGAAATACACTTTAATATCCAGTTTATTTGTTTCTGCTATGGAATCTCCCTTAAAGACTGTGGTATCGAGAAAGTCTGTGCTTTTGTCACTCACGTTTGCGGTTAGTTTGATAGAAGGATGGTGGTTGTTGAGAATTTCAAAGAATTCCTGAAGAAAAAACTGTTCGATAGAATAAGTCCAAACCATAAAAATGTCATCCAAAAAGCGTCCGTAAAAAAGTGGGTCAAATGGACAGAGGGGCAACACCTCACGTTCATGAAAGTTATGGACGGATGATATATTTCAAAAGCGAAAGGTCATCGTGCAACTACTTGTCTTGCGGCGCTATGTGGGAGTTTTAATAAGAATTAAAAATATAAGTATTAAAAATTAATATGTTAAGTTAATGTTAACGTGTAACTTGTAATGCAAGTAATAATCAGAAATCTTTTCCTTCTACTTAAGTCGCAGACATTAAAATTGTAAGGCGTTTTTAAATTCTTGAAGCATGATTGCCTTTTCCTTAATTCCAATTATGTAAAGTGACGTCGAAAGCTTTGTGTCGGTTCTATCAGTTGGGCTGTATAGTTCTTTTAGTTATGAATGATTCAGTAATTCAGTTGGGGGTCCCCGGAAGCTGAGAATGACATTGTGAAAATATCCCAAATTAGTTCAAGATGTTTTGCGTTTTGAATAACCTCAGATGTCCACAAGTAATTCAAAGAGTTAAATACTATACTGCTGATTTATTCAACTACTCAGGAAATTGGGAAAATAGTTCATGTTGAGCCGAGTTTGGTTTCAGGGAATTATCTCCCACCAAAACGTGGTTTAGATATAATCCATCTAATCCAGCCACTGCAAATATATCACAGTTGGATAACATTTAAGGTTTATTAAGTTCTATTACAAAATATATTCATTTGTGAAATCACTGTATGACAAACCCACTGTGAGTTATTAATCAAGTTAAGTGTTAAATGACGACAGTTATTTCCCTTGAGATTGAACAGTAAAGAGTTATTTCCCTTGGGAGAACAATATGCGTGCATTAGATTTTGTGTGACCTAATTTAACAATACATAGAGAATCAATCAAAATATATATATATATATATACGTATATATATATATGAATACAAACTTTTAAAGCGTTTAATCGACGGACAAACAATGCATCGAGCATATGCCGAACTAATCACATTGCTCGCTTGATAACATAGGCTATTAACAACCCATTGATGTTAAATGTATCGGATTTAACCAAGATATCTCGGCTTCCACCGGGCCCTGAAGTGATGTGCAGTGAGACCTATATAAGACAGGATTTTGACTCCTCAAAACTATTTTCAAAAATCCTCATCCAAGCAGTTGACCCGAATAAAATTGTTGCAGTTACATCAATAAATATCCGTACAAGCAAGACAATTCCGTTAATCAAACCCGCGTTCAAAGTATAGCTAAACTGAACCAAAAGTTTACATTTATAAATGTTTGGGAATTATGTCTGTTCAAATCGGATTTTCAGTCTGAATGTAAATAGTGATCTATTTGACACTCTAATTAATTATTAGAAGAATAATTATAAGAAGCGCATGATAATTATACACATGAAAACTAAAGCATATGTGGGCATAAGGGTTGCTATTTCACTTTTCAGCATCTTACGGTTTGATGAAGTCATGAACAATTTCTTTCCCGAGTTTACTCGACCACCTACGAGAGGTGATTAAAGAACGTAGTTGAACTGCCATAACATGAGAAATGGGATTTGTTATTCTGGTATTTAATCATCGAATCAGAGATAAAAACACAGTGATAAAATACTGCTAATTACATTATAGCATGCAACATCATTATGTCCTCGCCTATTCTCATTTAAATATACTATTTCAGACTCTAATTACAGGAGATTTAACTCAGGGGGAGATAATTTGTCTCTATTATCCTTTATTTGCTTTGTGCTAATGATTCCATTGGTCCCAATTAACCGACGATAATAACGCTGGGTCACCATGACCTATAGATATTGTTCTAATTCTAGTATCATGAAACCCAAACATTATTTTATAATGTTACTTTTATGACATGAATTGCATGCGCGATTAACTCTCTAAATTGTTATACGAATCCCCGAGGGATGTAAGCCGTAATTAAATAAGCTCACATCATGTTTGAAATTAATCGCCTAAGCAAATTATGACAAGAAACCCATAATTCGATCAGAGGTCTGAATTTTTTTTTATCAACAAGTCTCGTGAAATCGTGTTACAACTCTTTCTTATGACAATGGAACAGAACCGAATTTTATTTTAAAGGGATTGTAAAGAGGTTTTCTATTATGTGTATCGCGCTGAAAGCATCAATTTGCACCATTCCAATTTTAAATCAAACGTCTGTGGTTCCTGCAATTCCTGCAAGTGTTTGATCCTTAATTGTAAAATTTGCTTTAATTAGGCCCTTGGCGATAAGTGACGTCATTAAACACTTATTTTTAGAGGAATTGCAGGAACCACAGACGTCTGATTGAAAATTTGAATGATGGAAATTGATGATATCGTTGTCCACGATACACATATGAAATTTAGAAAAACTCTTTACAATCTCTTTAAGACTTTTTCAGGTTTTCAGAGTTGCTCATGTATCTGTATATTTTAGAGTCACCATGTGAAAGTTTTCTCTGTGATAATGGGAACTGTATTTCCCCTGATTTAAATTGTGATGATGTGGACAATTGTTTTGATTTTACTGAAGAATGGGAGAATGGAACAGCAGCATGTATTGGTAAGTTTTCCAGTAGCTTCAGTATTATGAAAGGTTTTCACTTTGTACTTGCCAAAGTACTTTGACACTTCCATGCAGGATCCAAAGAGTGATTGAGGTATCCATCAAAGGTGCCAGTCTTATGCCAAATAAACATGACCAATTCAAAATCGAGTTTGGATGATGAAACAAAATTTAAACTCGATGTTAGTGACTTGAGAGCTTAAATTATCTGAAGTAAGTTTTCGAGAATAACGCTCTTGTCCTGGCAGAGTTTTATATTTTATACAACACCATATCATCAACATATTTGCACCCTTGTACCTAGTTTCGTTCAATACAAAAATTCATTAAATAGAACGTATTAACTCCTGATTATAATTAAGGAAATGAATGAAGGATGATCTACTAGCATGGCGGACAGAGACAGGCAGTCAAATATACCGTCTGATAAACCGAATTAAATTTTAGTTATTTTAGACTTTACTCTGTTCAATTAACCACATCACGTGAAAAAATCATTTATTTTTTAGATTTGTAATCAATATCCTATTTCAAATACATCCAATATGTCTGCCATTGATAGCATTTCTCCTGAATTGAATATTTGATTGTCAGAATAATGATTTGAGAGGCGGATTCTCTTGAGAGCCGTCCTGTCAACTGGTTGGGTTGACATGGATTGTAGGTTGACATGACATTTAAAATAACTTCTTGTTTCTAACTAACCGCATCACGTGTTTAATGACAATAAAGTCTGGGCACAACACCCACGTCTTGAGACTGTTGGTTGGTAAACAAGTTAACTTCTGCACTGAGCGTAGTAGGAACTGCTACGTGTTGAGAGTCGAAATCACGTCCTCAAACTATTGCCTTGACATCAAAAATCGTTATAATCTCCAGGGGATTCAAACCCACGATAGCTATCACTGTGTAACAATTGCAATACCAACTGTGCTACGAATTGATATGTCTGAAATATAATTGTTCAGTTGACTGAAATGAAAGCAGATTGATTCACCACCAGGCGTTTTATTTAGGCTTACTCAGCACGAAAGACATTTGAAACATTTTTCTGAAAAGTCCTTCGGCACGTATTTATCTATAATCTTCAATATTCATACTAAACTAAAGGAATATTTACAAAAAATCTGATCACCTGGAGTGGAAGTAAATCTTCCGCAAGTCTCCACGGGTCGTGGTCTATGGTTCTACCTAGTGCTGTAGGAATCTAGAATCAGTTATCTACATTTTAGACAATTTATTTTTTGTAGAATATTATCCATTTCCTGGAGAGAATTTTGGAGTTTTAATATCCGTGGTATGTGTTGGTGGTTTTGTCGGTTTATCAGCAGCGTGTTGCAGAATGTGGCGGCGCAGAAAGCAGGAAATGCACGATGAAGATTTGTACGAAATCAAAAGTGGACCTTATGTACACAAATATGGTAAGTTTGGCATTATGGTGGTATTGAAATCCGTACAAGCAAGACAATTCCGTCAATCAAATATCTTGTCCACAGAATGGCAAAATCAGGAGTAAAGGTGGTAATTGTAGTGGACTCCAAAGAGAAGGTGCGCGCGACATTACATCCTCTGGACTTCAACAGAGATCTTGTGTTCGTGGTATCAGAAATCCCATATTCGATCTTAAAAAGGCAGATTGCCATCCTCTTGAAAAAAAATCAAAAGCCCAGCATTCGAATTTAATTATCACTAGCGAGCTATTCGATTATTTCAGTTTCGTTCTATTTCAGCCTACCGCTATGCCTTCTTAAAGCCGCCATCACACTTCCGAAGAGACATAAAGAAATCTGATCGATTTGCTAGGTAATAATTTATTTAGTTATCCACCAATAAGCAGCTTATTTTTCCAGTGAAGCAGCTTAAAGTCCACTGTGAATTGTGAAAGAGTAAAAAACACTCGTTTATTTTTGTGGAGCACAATGACTATATATAAACAACAAAGGACTAGAGGAAAAAATAAACGAGACATGCTTTCAATACTACAATATTAATAATCCAAACCATATAAAAAAAATATCATTACTAATGACTGACTGTGCTGGTGAAAAAAAAATATTTGTATGATTTTTAAAGAGAATTTGCATGTTTTTATCCAATTTGCCGCCTATTTATTAAAAATCTAACGATCAAAATTTATTGTCTTCAGCACGCAAATGTAAACATCTAAGATAAATTTTGATCGTTTCATTTTTTGTTTTGATGGGCTTGATTTTTGCCTTGTACAAATAAATTTCGATTCAGTTTTATGTAAATTTTTAGATCGGCTTCTTTTCAGAGCGACGTGAGTGAAATGTTATAGATTTTATGATAGCGGCAAACGGAGAGCTATAACTTCCAGGACTTTTGTTATTGTGGTTACAATCAAGCTTATTGTGATGTTGGTTGTGACTTGGTTACTGTGTTTACAATAACATCACTGTGGTAATGGCATGGTTCCCGTGGTTACAATAACATCACTATGGGAATGGTGTAGTTACTGTAACAACATTACTATGGTTACAGCTTGGTTACGACACTACATCAAAATGGTTATTGTAGTTACGACTGCCCGTTACAGGCCAATACCTTGCCTTACATCATTCCACTACCTCAAGCTAAATAGTTTTACTTAGCAACATAAAATAATTTCTCAAACAAAATCTGGATAGTGAAACAGCATTGAAGCTAATTTAATTCCTACAAAAAACACTTAAATTACCGTCCGAGTTAACATATGTAGTGCAGTAAATGCACATTGTGTTAAGTAAAAATATGGACAATTTGTACACAAATCAACCAATTCTTACACGTGAGTTTGAGAAAAACCAAAAAAAATCTTCGTTATATATTTGTGTGAAACCGCATTATCCATGGCATATTATTACAGAGCGGACTTGTTATTAACAGTGTCTGGTGCATGGATGGAAGGAATTTAACGTCAGGAACCAGTGATCAGAGAACATCGTTTATTACTTATTGTGCCATTATGATAATCATCGTCGTCCTCATGAAAATCGTGTTCATTGTCACAATAACATCTTCAAAGTGTTGTTTGAACAAGTTTCATTGAGAAATTGTACAAAGAGGAAATTTCATTCGTTTTGAAAGAATGATCTGATTTCCACTTTCACATTCTGTCGTTCAACCCTTTTGATTCAGAAGGTTGCTTTGATAAGAATATTTTGTTTTGTAGTATGACACACGCAATGTTACATCATTAATTCGCAATACAGTAACTATTCAAAAGAAGAATTTAGTGATGGTGGTTGGCTAGTTAATCAAAGCAACCCATAGGCAGATTAAATTAAAAATGAATACACAAGGAAAGTTTGGGATATTTCGCAACGCGAATTGCATCATGGCTTTTAATCAGGACATGTTATCAAGGAAAGATTAGAAGAAATTTCCGGAAGAAAACAGCTATTCATAAACATCATACGCATCATGAGCTTATATCGACTTACAATAAGGTGTAGAACGGAAAGACGTTAAAATCCATTTCATGTCGCATTTCAGGCAATATATTCTTGTTCATTGGAATAGTTTTCCAAAAACCTAGCCTATTCACATGCACTGGTTTGCCTCGAGAAGTAGATAATACCTAACTTTAAATTCAGATAAAAAAAAGGATACATGATTGCATATTATTCAAAGGCTTTAATGATTCAATTATAGATTCAATGAGTATCAATATTTCATATTGACCAGGGTGTTCAATGGTGCTCGAATATGGCGCATTAATATCATAAAATATTCTATTTTCTTGTCTGATATCGACAGAACTTAACAGATTTTTATATTGTAATACATCAAAAGAATAATCCATAATGACTAGAAGTAATGTAGTTTGTATCTGTTGTTTGTTAAAAATAAAATCTGTCAAGATTATATTGGAAAATTATTGACCTAGATCAAGTATCAAAGAGTAAATAATGTCTTCATTGAAATGAAAATAAATCTCCATGAGTCAGTAGGCTACTTCCGTTAGTTCTGCAATGAATAGTCCGCACCAAATATCACTTCCGGCACTCCTAGAGTGGAGAACAATGGAGTAAATTGGACATTGAAGTAAATCTTTCTGTTTAATATATGATGTGACGTACTTCTGTTCATTTTGCTTTTTTTATTTTTATATAAGATAAAAATACTGGATGCTGTCCATTCAACACTAAGAGACACAGTGTTAATGAAAATGGCCCAGATTCGACATTCAACATTTTGTCACAAAACATTTTCATTCTTTCACTTAAATTGTGAATACTAGTAATATATTAGGACGCCATTTGTCAATTTTGAAAATAATCCAATAATGTTATTATACGTGTTACCTTGTTATACCATTGAATATAATTTGTATTATATAAATTATTGTTTGTTTGTAAATTATATAAAAATATATTTGTAAGGATAAGGATTATTTTATGTGATGCTAACGAATCGAATCCTGCCTCGCCAGAGGCTCGTGATAAAGTTCTTATTTTAGTGGAGACAAGAATCTATAATCAAGTTTTAAAAAGTGGTCTGAAGAACAATACGAACAGCGTAATAATAAGACAGGCTTCGACCAAGACATCCTCTTTTGTCCGATCATCAATTGGGGATTTAAAGTTTTATATTAGTTTTCTTTTTTAAGGTAAAATTGATAAAAAGTAGCCCCGAAGGTCTCATACTATCATGTCTGAAGGACGTCTTATGAAACCTGTTGAATTAAAGAATATCATCTTTTGTAGTGCTTCCATTAATGGACTTTAGTCTGGACTTAACCTCAATAACCTACCATTGCCTTTTAATCTTTTATCTTTACCCCTTCTCACTTGAAACATTTTGTCATAATCTACAATATACCATACACTGTGTATCCTTTATAAGCCAGATATATGGCCGAAATCATCATGAAAACGCAGAATAGTAAAGTGCTGGCCACAGAGATCATCACCCAAATAAGTCAAAGAGGTTAAGTCTGTTTAAAATAAACTCTTCGATCCATGTTTCTAGAGACACACGAAGCGTTAAATTTATTCCATTTCCCACATACCGCCAATCGTAACGTCTAAATGAACTAATATGTCAACAAGAAATAAAGAATTGTAATGTTAAGGGAAGTAACCCGAACTCTTGTCATACAGGACTAAACCACTAAAACTTTTTATGTTAATGATTGTATTCCGTCCAATTTTACGAAATCCTCCTTCTCCCTCCCTTTCAGATTTTTGACATGCCTTTTTCGACTAATTTTTGGTCTAGATTTGGAATTTGGTGTCTCAAATTGCATTTTCTTTCAGATTTTGTAACATGATGAAAGATTTTCAAGCGGGAGGATAATTAAATAGTCGTTTTATGTGCAGTGACAGTCAAGCTGATGTTGATAAAATGTGGTGGTCTACTTTCAGTTTAGCTTGCTCATGATTTTCATGGTCATGATGTAATGAATTGTTGTCCAGAAAGTAAGTATTGGCCATGTTTTCATGTGACATATTGAAATATTTTCAACGAGTTTTCTGGAAAAAGTTATAGAGGTTGAATTTCGTGATTTAACATGGAAAACAGATGGCAAATGAATTACCTTAGTCTTAGTAAAGCTGATAACATCGTGATGATATATGTAGTTGTTTTTATCTAATTGGATGCTAAGGTTCCAGGCAACTTCAAGACTCGTATAATTTCTTAAACCACGATCGTTGATTCTGATAAGAGAACTAAGTTTAGTTATTTGTCTCTTTGTTCATGTGTGGTGACAGCACACATGAGGTATAAATAAGCCAAATCTGCGACCATCGTCTACAGCTCGACTACCAAACACCAAGAATTACTTTACTCGACTACCAAACACCAAGAATTACTTTGATCAGAACGAATTACGAAGACCGAGTAACTGACGCCACACCACCCACGGCCGAGTTTCACCGCCGTGTCATTCGACCCGACCAGATCGCACGAATTATCAACAACCAAACCAACAACACCGAATCATCCAATTGAACAATCCAACTACCAACTACTACGACTACCAACAACTATCTAGTTTTCGATATCAGCATCCACTGGAAGCAAACTTTATCTGATCATCTACCAACTAACCAAGTGGATGGGCGCCAACATCTGAAGAACTTATAAATTTAGCCTTTTATTTGAAACCTACAAGAATCATACTGAATGATATTTAATCTGAGAGTGACTAAATGATGTATCATCACTTTATATAATAAAAATCAATTGTTATATATATGCTGCCGAGTTACTTGATATCAACTAAGAGACTCTTGTCTGCAATTTATATTAAATTTTAATAGATTTACATGTAAAATGATATAATGCCGATAAATCAAAAGATAAATACTCATAAAAAATATAAAGGTGAATATCGACAAATTTCGACGGAGAAGTGTTGTTCGTCAAAAGTGCCTTGCTGTTACAATGAGCGCAAACATGGGGCCCTTTACATACGTTACATGCTGGGCACATTATATAATATGCTAGACAGTTGGAATGTTTTTAATGTAGGTATAGAACTTTTCTCAAAGCCTATTTTAAACGGGCGTAGAGCAGTAGTAGATGATTCATCATATAAATTGCGCAATACTAGTAGAAATATAAACTTATACGACCCGATGATAATTGTAGATTTTACAATGCAGCATAGTTAGAAGATGTGGCAATATGCCATTGATACTAAGCACTCGTTTCGTTAAACTTGTGATCAATTAAACGATTATTATAAAGTAACCGTTAAGACAGATTGCTTGTTCGCCATCATTACCATAAATGTTTGAAAAAACCCATTTGAAACATCAGATCCCTATAAATAGTTAACACCTGAATTGCAATCTCTCCGTACGACAGGTGAGAAGCCACGCCCCACTTAGACAGTATTAATGATAGTGGTAATGTTTACACTGCATTTTGTTTGTTTTTATTCTAATCTTGATACGATATTTTATCACGGACTGAGATTGTTGCTAAAACCATGGAGAGATGCAAGAGACATTCCGGAAGGAAATCAGCTAAAACATCAGTTAGTTCTAGTGAAAATCGTGGTCGGATAGATCCAAGGTAATTAAATAGTTTTTACTTAGATTTTAACCATCAAGACAGTGTATTCTTTTATTTAAATAATTAAACTTTATGTGTTAGGTTTATGAATTATTTCTTATCTTATACAATGGTTCAAAATTGCAATATTTTAATTTTTGATACAAATGTATTATTTTATTATGTATTATAAACAACAGGCGTCCACCTAACAAGAAATTTTATGCCGTTTTACTCGAGTATGAGATCTAGAAATTTTAATTATAATGCTTCGTTATCAATTATTCCAATTTAAGTCGCAATTAAAATTGTGTTCAAGTTACGCACGTTAAAGCCTCAAAACAATGTAAAAAATGACACAGGAACATAAATTCAAATATAAAGGCCAGCGTTTTTGTCGATGAAAAATTATCGGTTAATCCGCGTCTCTGATGCCTGCAACATCGAAACAATAACGGAAATAATACCATATGAAATATTTTTAAACCAAATCAAGATGGAATTTTATATTAAAAATACACCATCCAAAAAGTGGGTAATCACATTGTAATGAAAATGATACATTATTTAAGTCCTGCTATTCCTATTATTCATCACTACGCAGTAAAAAAACCAGATCCTATGCACAATTGTGACTGCTAATCAAAAGTGGAAGCCGCTCGGTATCGACCACATACATCGAAATCACAATCAGAAATCAAAGTCCGAAATCCAAGTAGCGGGGAATTCTAATCCAAAGTTGCATGATATGCCTCGGAAGTTACTATATCCAGAATGAACCTGTTATTCCCGAAAGACATATTGTAAGTTTAGAAGACTACTGAATGCCCTAAACAGTAAAGATTGGTTTTATTCAAGTTTTGATGGTGTCGTGTTGTTCTTACGACAGATCGTGTTCCCTGTCCTGAACACCGTACACGAAACACTTCAAATTACTTCAATATTTGTCTAATTTGAATATTAATAATGGGGCTATAAAATAAATATAAATATAACTTTAAATGAATTCTGTAAATTTTTCAAACTTTTAGACGTGACAACGTTGATTTATTCAAAATGACCGAAAAGGGTACCTGGTATCTTCCAAAAAATTTCAAATTCCAATGTGCTCTTATTTGTAAGATAGTGACTGTAAATTATGTAATAATTAGGTTCTGTTCAGGTTATAAGTAGCATAGACACGCAACACTGGTCGTGCCGTAATGATACCTCTATTTTCAAAGTGTTTGTTAGAATTTTAATGATTTTGAATGATTGAGAACATTCCAAAATAATCGATGTTATTTGATCCTTATTTTGTGAGAAAGTAATATAAGCTTTCAGATCTAAGTCGTAGATTTACCGCTAAACAATAAATGTGATCTAGCTCATGGTTTTATAGCTTTAAATCGAAGAGTCATCAAGATGTTATGAGATTCTTATTCCGTAAGAAAATTATTTCGGCGCTTTGTCTTTCAGCTTCAAGTCGAAGAGATATCGAGATAAATTGCGATATGAGATCAAATCTCTTGAAGCTCTCATACCAATCGACAGAACTTCACTAAATCGTAAACTGGACAGTCAAACTGTGTTCAGATTGATATTATCTTATTTTAGAACCAAACAATTCTTTCAAGGTAAGTAGAACTATTTCGATATATAATTGTTTAATTGAATTTCGTTTTATCTTAAATAATTGACCATTAGGGATTGTCAAGGGGTTTTTGTAAACGTTTTATTTGTATCGGGGACACTGATAACATCGATTTGCGACATTCCAATTTGCAGTCAGATGTATGTGCCTCTTGTAATTCTACTTAAATTGAACATTTTGTATCAAAACTAAATGCCCTAGGATAATATTAGCAGCTCTTGGGACAGCGACATCATTTTCGATAAATATATTAAAAAAATCTGATTGTGAAATGAAGTCCACATTGCTTTTCTGCCATTGCCTTTCAGCTTCCGGTGTAGACAAAATTCCCCTAGAACATCAAATTCAAGATGGAGAACAACCAGATGAAAAACAATTAGTGCAGGTAAGGCGTTTTTATCATGTTTCTACCAATGCCACACATTATTTTCTAAAGCTTCGACTCTGATATGTAATGCAAAGTTATACAAAAGCCTTTGATCGACAAAATAAAGAAGAGCATAGCGTAGTTGAAATATTTAATCATATTTAACATTACTGTACTAAGAAATTTAAACAAATCGAGCAAGAGGATATTATTCTATGTGTCGAATCATTTTTCTCGTCCAAAAGCTGTCCTACTGTCGAATCATCATGGTTTAACGAATATACAATTTCCAAATTGTATCACAGCATAGGATATAAACCTGTATTTAGTTAATCCTTTCTATGTATTTAAGCAATTTATTGACTATGGAGTTTAAAAAGTCATTAATCTCACTCCATTTAATCCTTTCGGTAATCAAACTTCATCGACGACGCTTAAAACAAAGAATTCTATTTGCTTATCTCCCTTTGTCTCGTGCGAGTAATAGCCAATAATTAGCCAGCTTTAACTTTCAACAGACACAAGAACGATAACTCTTGATAGTAAATAAACCAAACGTCAAATTGTCATTATTTGTGTCAATTTCATTGACGGATAGACGAAATAACTCGGTAACCAATCAAAGTTCTAGAATATTTAATCCGGGACTATATTAAATGTATTGACTTTGATCTTATCTTCGTCAACAACCCAACTATTAAAATGGTTTTTAATAACGTTGATGATTGTACATGGATCAATATGTGTGGGTGGATTATTCTCTAGAAGTGGTTGATACAGTTTAAAAATTCTTCTGAGAATTGCTCTGTCAACATGACTAGCACCAATAATCTGTTCTCCTCACATTCCAGGATTTTGAGACCCATACCTTACTCGTTCTTATGCGGTCCGTTTAGGAATTAAAGTTATTTGTAATTTCACCATTGATTCCCCTGATTAAATCTTTAGATATTGTAGATATTAGTCCTTTAGTACAAAACGAAGAATTTGCACCAAACTTTAAATTAGCATTAATACCTGATGGTACTTCTCTTTGGAGGAGTTTACTATACTGTAGTATTTTTACTCTACTTGCCATACTTTGGACGAGATTTCGATTAACGGAATTGTCTTGCATGTACGATTTTTTATTAATAGTAGCCTATACTGGTAATGGTATACTCCCGGTTGTGGATATGGATAGGTTGTTACCTTATTTATTCCAACATAAATAAATCTGTTATATTTCAGGGTCTCGATGGGTTTGTTATCCTATTATCATCTGATGGTATTATATTATATGTATCGGAAAATGTTCTACATTATATTGGCTTCAACCAGGTATTGTATGGCTTTTATTGCGCAGTGATTTAACAATTTAGCATATTTTCTATGTCCGAGTACATTTATGGCGTTAAAGATGCAGAATGAACCATCCGGCATACGTAGACATTGGAATGATATATCTTTTCAAGATAAGATACCACTTTACCATAAGTATTGATCAGCTATTTGAATTCATATTGTTGACAAACTGATAACTTCTAGTTTTCAGTCTGGAAAATGATATTCTGTACTATCAGTGGCAACGAATAAATGTGACTATGGCCCTTTTTCACGAAGAAAAGACCTAAACACACAAATCCCAACTCTCGTCATGCATATATGAATGCTCACCTTATCTTAAATCTGTTTTTCAGGTAGATTTATTACACAGATGTATATATGGTATAGTTCATCCTGATGACCATAATGATTTACAGTGTAACTTGGAACAAACTCTATCACCAGTTTTAATATCGGTAAGACATCCTTATCTTATTTCTGAACGAATCCATCAGAGCAGGTTCAAATAAAGTCTGCGATTCTGGGTATGAAATGTTTCACATTTTCAGGACGTGCATTAGTATAACTTAAATCCACCCAAGAGTATTTCGTTTGACAAGGCAATATCATAATGAAGTTATCGGTTTTATTTGGAGGCATCATCCGCTATACATTGATCGATAGCCATTATCTTCAGGATTTCTCCATCCTTACCAATCCAGAGGAAACCGAAGTATGCAAACCGCTGTCCTTTATTTGTCGTATGAAATATTTTAATGGTAGCTCAGCAGGTTATCTGGTAAGTATGCAATATTATTCCAAGTGGCTAATAAAAACCGCACAAGCAAGACAATTCAGTTAATCAAATCTCGTCCAAAGCATGACAAAATCAAAAAAAATATTATAGTAGTGAACTCCTCCAAAGAAAAGTACCATCGGGTGTTTCGAAAAGAGTAAGCATGGTCTGCTTCTGTCATTTTGTGCTTTTTGTGGTAATTGGTACAAGGAAAAAAATAACATAATTTTTTTGTAAACACTATTTACCTTTTAAGACCAATAGAATCACATTATGATTTCGGTACGTGGTACAATGTTTTGTTTATGACAGAATTTTTTTTTCTCAATTTTCTTTACAGAAAATGCATTGCTCTGGTAAAATAGTTCATCAGCCTGGTGTTCAGACCAATAACCGTTCGTCTAATCAGATGGTGTTTTTATTTGTACACCCTTTTATGTACAACCATGTGGAGTTGCTGTGTCAGGAACGGAAAGAGAAGACGTTTTGGAGTAAACATGAAATGGATTTGAAGATTATCGAGATGGACCAGAAGTATGGCTCGATTTACTTAAACATTAACTCTCTTATACTGCTTATCAAAATATCATAGAAGGAATATGACGACCATAAAATGAAAATTCTACAAACCAACTTTTCATAACCAAGCTTAAGCTTATTCGAATAGATTCCATCAAACGATGAAAGATGCGAGGGGTACTTAGATCTGTGTCATGTGTTATTTTAGGGTAAAGGATGTTCTAGGTCTTGAAGATTCTGAGTTCAAAAATCAATCATTTTACAACTTAATCCACCCTGAAGATCTGTCAACTTTCTCCACTTGCCATAAACTGTGTAAGTAATATCTTTCAATCTCTCTATATAAAAATGTAGTGAAAAGGTGATCTGTGCTATCAGAATGGTTTGCTGGAACAATGGCATGGTATAACAATATTTTGTTAATTCATATTGTCATTAGAAATTAATTGCATGGACATCTGAACCAAAAAAGGATCCCTTCAACAAGACACTTTGTACTGTATTCTGCTGCCAATACATTCTGTATAGTCCTGAATAATTAATATATTATATTTTGTTTAAAGTAACAGAATCCACACAAGTACAAACAATATACTTTCGGTTGGAGTCGAAAGATAAACGATGGAAATGGTTCCAAAGTAGAGGAAAGGTTCTGTCAAAGAATTCAAAGAAATTTTCAATCGTCTTTTCACATTGTCCATTGAGGTAAGTTTTCTTTACACGTTACACAAAGAAAGAAAAATGCCTTAGAAACAGCGACCCTATGGACCACAAAATAAACTAATTTCTATCCCTTTTGCTTGTCACACCCAGCGAATCCAATGAAATGGTTTCTTAAATGAGCAATGATACACCTTAATTCTATCGCACGTGTATTTTCAGTGAAGACGATAGCACGTTTATTCAACAGGAGGCGAGAATACGACATAAATATGGCATTACAGATTTACCACAAAAGATGGTTTCAGCCGAGAGTAGAGCGCCTTGGACACCCGATAAAGAGCATGGAGTCAGGGATCACCCCTTTGCATCGTTGACAAGGTATTCACAACCACAACCAGATGACCTTCTCTTATCATTACAATCTGTCAACTGTCCATCAAGTTGGCACATGCTCAGTGATCGACATTCACCTGTACTTCCATCCAACCATGTAGCTCATAAAATAATGCAACAAGAAAAGCAGCGACAGTTTCTTGAATTTAAACGCCAACAAACTGAAAACATTTTGGTCAACAATCTTGGTAATATGGGTTGGAATTCATATGAGTATGGTCTTTCCTTGCCGCATTTTTCGGACCATTATTCACAAGCTGATTCATCGCCATTCACGTCATATTCGGAGGCTCCGGTGTCCGGTATACCATCAACATTACTTTTTGTTCCTAGTCCAGGAATTCAACAATTGCCTACCAACTCCCATCAGATCTCCACAAATATACAGACCACCCAGAATGTCATCATGCCAGCAAATTCTGCAAATATTTGGCCTGATAATTTGCAAACAAGTGTATTTGTCCCGTCACATAATACGAGTTATGTCCCTTTGTACCCTATTTCAAGCTATGTGTGGCCGGTTAATCTGCATCATTATGATTCTAAACAAATTTTATGTGGAAGTACCACAATATCTCAAGAGATAAAAACAAGTCCATGTGTTACATCAACAGCAGAGTTGCCTCCCTCTGATGGTCAAGATCCAGATATTGATGGTGTTGCTCATATGAAAATTGTTGAATCCGTTCCACCACCCGAAACCCCCCGACAGGTGGACTTACCATCTATCGGGAGCTTTCTGGAGTACCTCAATGAGGTCTGAAAGATCCTTCTGAATTAAATCGACAAAATGAATGAGGTAGATATGAAAAGCACATTCCGTAAACTTCTAGTTTACCGATATCTAGTCATCAGCAATTGTATCAGTGTCTATGAATATATTTAATGTTTTGCAAATACAGTAACTGAAAGCCCTGATCTGTCTTATGAATACTACAATACTTCATACACAGAACTTGAGAACTATTGCAGGCGTCATTGAAGAACATTTTGTTGAAGAGCATAATAATGATATTCTTCACAGATACGTAGACAATATGATCTCATTGACTTTGCGAATGGTGTTTATATCTTATTATATGTGAGCTTTATTGTGGTACAGTATCATACCTGGTTTATGATGATCTCCCTTGAAAGAGTTTATTTGAATATTTCTGGGGATATTTCTACATATAAAATTAGAATCGCATATTTACATAAGGAGATGATAAGAAAAGAAAAGTCCAATCCTTTATGTACCTTTAGTGGTGGGGATGTTTTAAGTTACCACTATAATCGGATTTGCAAACATTTGTTCGTGTGGAGTCGGACTCGGTGTACGTCATAATCATTGTTATTCAAGAATTATTGAGGTATTCAAACGGTTATATTTGCAATGGTAGTTGACGATCTTCCTTCCATTATTTGTCACACTGTAAAATATATAGTGTCCTTCTATTTTTATGTGCATTATTTATACAAATTGCCCTATAAAAGAATTATTGAAAACGAACAAATAATCGAGCTTGTAATAATTAAAATTACGGCTGATTTGAAAATAGCGTGGATTCTAAAGCTTTAAAATGATTTCTCAATTATATATGTCCCTAAATACCCACAAAAGTTGCCGCAAGACCGAAGGCATGTTTAACACAAAAGACACTGCAGAACTAACAAAAACACCCGAACAAAACGTTCTACACCCTTCTTAGCAGGGGACTGGTTGGCTGTGATATACCTGTCATTATAGGATAAAGTACTATTTGTCACTCGAGTTAAAAGTCCTTATTTGTCAACTAATTGATAATTTATTGTTACTGACATTCAAGTTAAGTTAGGCGTTAAAGAATTTAAGTTGACCCTTTGGAAAAATGAATATAGTGATATTTAAGGTCATAGCGTCACAATTCAATCAGTTTGTTTTCTTTATCAATTATACAGAATAAAAAAAAGAAGAGAAGAGATGTATAGTTGGCGACCCCATTCGAAGAGTGGGAATGCTCTGCCCCGCTAGCAACACTCACCACAAGTCATAATAAACAACTTGATTACTTAAAACTTCCTTCAATTGTCGATTGTGACAGTATAAAATTACAACACACGTGACGCATTGAAGTGCAAATATAGCCTTATTGCTCTGTACATTATTCAGTCCTGAAGACAGTCGATATTACACCATGTCCCTTTAGTAACAGTACGATGATTTACCACATCTGCTATATCACACATGTATTACTGACATCTATGAGCAATCGGGCACTATCGTAAAGTAAAGTTGCATTGTCACTGTGTTCTATCATATATGAATATGAATATAATATATCGACGTTGTTATGATAAACGGATACACATTGAAGTAGGTCTATTTAACGGCGGTGCAAGCCTCNCGGGAACTGGAAGTTTGGGG
>NW_008708358.1:888248-983563 GCF_000327385.1 Lottia gigantea
GGGGGGGGGGGGGGGGCGTGGGGGTGTGCAAATGGGGAACAATTAAACTTAATGGGGCGTTCACAGAAATGAAGCGAGTGTACAATTTTTTCTGGAAAACACATGCGCCCTGTATTCTCACTGACGCCACCACTGTGAGTATTGGAGTATTGTTTCAAATAGAGATATGAAGAGATAACACATCACCACACTCGGACAACTGTTCAGTCAGTCAAAAATAATGTCTCGTTTGGCGATTTTCGTCCTTTGCTTTACCATTGTAAATTGTGCTGAAGATGTTGGTGAGTTTGTTTCAAATTTATTACTTAATAATGTAACCTATTTATTTTGGTGTGATTATTTGTGACAAAATTTCGATATCAATAACTGTATCGTTGCAGCGACCTTACTTCTAATGCGTCATATTTATATACATTCATTATTATATGTCTCGCTTTTACCTTGTATACACAACTAAACTATTTGGTACGTAGATTTGTTCATAATAGCATGCGCACAATATCATCATGTCATAGCATATATACATACCCAATGAAAATACGCTAATGAGGATATACACTCGAGCTTTAAGGGTTGTCCTTTCGACTTTTCTGCTTTTTTGCTCCGGTCCCAAATCGTAATTTCTCCATGTCATGAATGTAATTTTTCTAAGACAAAAATTATGAATAAATAGATAAATAAGTATATTTAAAACATTCTGTTAGAGACAAATCTTGTTTGTCCGGTCAATTAACAAGGTCAGGGAAGCTTTACTAAGCATACACAAACATCTAGTGTATCACACTGTCAAGCTATAACGATCTTCATTTAGGGCCTGGTTATATGAGGCGGGTCAGCCCTGTGAGCCGAGCTGGCTCGGTTTGCAGGGTAACTCGAGTCTGACGTCACTTTAGTCCGTTTCTACGGATTTTCTCAAATGCTGGTCCTCGACTCACATATAACCAGGCCCTAAGTATATTACATTGTCAAGCTATAGCAAACTTCCTTGACTAGGACAGAAAGTCTGTAAACAACACTCTCTTATGTTTACAGTCTTTCTGTCGATGGCTATGCCAAGGGTTTCGAGATTAATCCCGTTAGATCGATTTGGTCGCCGGCAACCGTGAATAAATTCCATGGATTACACCTACCGTAAATCTGATTCATCAATGAATATGTTTTCGCCATTCTGAAATTTCAGGTTGGTTTTGGCATGTAACAGATTTTCATTATGATTTTTCTTATTGGACTGATCAGCTGTCATGTAACGATGTGGTGACGTCACCAGGTATTTTTGGTGACTATTGGTGTGATTCACCATGGTTACTTATCAAAGACAGCATTGAAGGCATGAAAGGTATCAAGTCTAAAGTGGATTTCGTATTATGGACTGGGTAAATTCTGTTTACTTCTTTATTTGCTATTCATACCCAGGCCAACGCAAATGATTATATATGATAAGAGTATATATTCACAATGCCCAGTTCTTTTTTAATTAGAAGAATATAATCAGACAATTGCGTTTGTATTAAAGGTTGCTGAAAGTAAATATCCTATCGTATTGAAGTTATACTTAAGAAACCTGTGTTTACGACACTCATTGTTGGTTTACAAATTATTATTAAAATCAGGATTTTGCCTTACTCTATACAGCATTAAAACATCAAATTTTCACAAAAGACATGATGGAAGGATGCCCCGTTGCTCGAGAATCTATACTCCCTTTAACTTTACCACAATATTTGACTCATTACAGAACAACCTGCATGTCCAAAAAAGAATGTTTTCAGATTGAACATAAGGGATAAAAATTTAATCATACAGCTTACTGGCTTTACATAATGTGTAAACCTTTTCGGAACACCTTAAGTCCCCCTACAATTGATGTCTTTCGGAGGTAATAGCTCATAATATCATTTCGGTAATTCATTTAACATGTTTCCAATCATTTTAAACTCTTCAAATATAGGGACAATATAGCTCATATCAAGGATGAGAATTTAACGCTTGAAATGAACATTGATTCCATAAATAACATTACCAATGAGTTGAAAAGGAACTTCCCTGGAATTAAAGTCTATGCCACCCTGGGTAATCACGACTATTTACCAAATAACCAGTTCCCACCAACAACTAACGAAATTTATAACCAGATTGGTGATATGTGGAAAGACTGGATAGGAGAGACAGCACAAGTTAATCAGTTCAAAACATGTAAGTTATGCTTTCTCTTCTAGAAACCCGATAACACTTTTCATTATGATTTATTTCCTAATACTCATTTATGATTGATATACTTCCTTCCTCATATGAAAAGTTCATTAGCTACTACCATTGTATTGCTAAAATGTTGTTTTGGGTTCCAGGTTGTATTTTGCGGTTTGGATCGTGATCTGTTGTCAGAAAGCGAGGGTTATATGGTGATAAATTGAATCGGTTGCTAATTTTTTTCATTTTCAGCTGCATATTACTCTCTGAAGACCGTGCATGGATTAAGAATCCTTGGATTAAATACTAATCTATATTATACCTCAAATAAAGTGACACCTAATGTAACGGACCCTGCTGGCCAGTTTCAATGGTTAGATCAACAACTTGCTGCTGCCAAAACCAATAAAGAAAAGGTAATTTACATCTTATCTATATATATTATCTGTTTACAAATATTCTCAGTGCCCTGACTTTGATTCCGATTGTGACTTTCAGATCACGTCGAGGTATTTTGAATAATCATCTTAATCTAGAATATAATATTTATGAGACATATATAAGTAGGAAGGTTAACATTAAGAACACAAGATTACATGGTTATACTACTTCTGAATTTATTACATTTTATATATTTTGTTGTTTTATGTTGTTTATCATTTTACTTGATAACGTTACCTGTATGTGTTTCGAGAAGAGTAATATGTAATAAATCCAGAAGCAGTATATCAGTATACCTTAATGTGGTCGAATACTGTAGAGCATCGTACCTTTCTGTTGTACATGTAACTTCCCAAATTCGTTTGCCATTTCATTCAAGATGCATGATAAAGTGGATCTACTGCAATAAATACTACATAATCTGTAGTAATCTGCATTAAACAACTTTTTCATCGTGCTGCATCCTTAATTGGGATACAATTCATAACCCATCTATCCGCTATCTTACAGGTTATAATAACAGCTCATATACCTCCAGGAATTCATACACCTGCCAATATTGTTTGGTTTTATAAACAATTCAATGATAAATTTCTGGAAGTCATAGATAAACATGTAGATAGTGGTATTATAGTGGGAATGTATTATGGACATGATCATAGTGATGGTTTTAAGGTGTACTATAATTCGAAAGGTAAACATTGGTTATCAGTGGTTAAGGTTTCAAACTTTGTTATATTACAAAGTAGATATTGAATAGAATTTATCAAATCATATAGTGCATAAATTTACTATCGAAATCGTGTGCTTATCTTGTTACTATGGAGGAGCATGCGTTGTTCTCGCCGTAACTACGTCGGGAAATGTGTTTTTTGACTGTAACTACATCGGGTCAGGCGTTGTTCGTGCTGTAACTACGTCAGGTAGTGCGTTAGTTTGCTGGAAATACGCAGAATCATGCGTTGGTCATGTTGCCATTTATCGACCTTGCTGTAACCAAGCAGGTTATGCCTTGGTCTATGGAGTATCATTATTTAATTTGGTCTTAAGTTGAATTTTTGTTGATAATAGGGTTTTATATCTGTTTTGATAAATCTATTGTGGGCTTGTTCAGCAGATCTTTTTCGGAAGCTGGTTTGATCTTACGAATCCTTGACAGCTCGTTACCGAACACACATTCATAAGGATAGTCCAAAATAAGCCGAAATCATCGTAGCTTCCTAAAAACCTATTTTTCACCTTTCCAATTTTCGTGTTTTCAGATGAACCGGCATTCCCTATTCATTCAGCACCATCCGTTACACCATGGCGATATAAAATACCAGAGGAGACTGGCGACCCACACAATCCTGGTGTTAAACTAGTCAGTTATAACAGAACAACGGGAGAACCATTGAATATCAAAATGTACTATATCGACCTACCAGACAGCAACTCTAAAAATAAAACAGAATGGAAGCTAGAGTATGATTTTAATGACGTTTACAAAACTAAAGACGTAGGTGCTGCATCCATAGATGATCTGGCTAAGAGAATGACGAAGGATAGATCATTAATACAGATGTACTACAAGTATAAAGATGTGTCTGCCGGTAATTCGGGAAAATGTGATACTGATTGCGAAGAATCTATTCTCTGTGGATTCAAGTATTATAAAATGAGCGAACTTGAAAATTGTAAAACCACTTTCACTAATGCTTCTGCGAGAGTCACTTCGACTTCTCTGATTATTGAATTCGTTGTAACCCTTGTGACCCTACTAATTACACTAAGACTCAGATAGATGTAAATATCAAGGAGCAAAAGAATGGTCAAAAAAAAATTATGTGTAAATTTATATTTGATATTTTACGGGGAAAATATGTTCAGAAAATTAACACATCTCTGCTGATTTCCGAGGTCAACCTTCCGGGCGCATTTGGTACCCCTGATGCTACTCTGTGATTGGTTTGTAATATCATTTATTTTGAATATTCACTATTGAAACACACTTTACGTATTACTGTCTGTTACCATCTATTGTGCTCACTTTCTTGAACATTCTGCTAATAAGTTTGTCAACTCTGAAGTTACAGCAGATCATTACATGTATTTTTGCTTTAAATCTGTCAACATATTACCTCTCTGTCTAAATAAACATGTCCATACTCAGGTCATAAACACGTCAGCATTAAAACATTATTGTGGTAACGGTTAAATTTGTCATGGTATTTGATGACCTCCCTTGAATTATTTTCCACACTAAATCATCTGATTTATTAACATTATTTAGACAATTAAACTTACAAATGTCTGTGTTTTCTCATTTCCTGACGATTAGTAGGAAGTAGATCAATCATTTTTGGCGACATAAAAGGGTTGGTCCATTATGATCAAATACGCTTATTTTACAGGTTCTGTCGATATTCTTTCATCTTGCTTCGGAAATGAATAAAATTGGTAAATACAGAAAAGTAATACGGGCGGCGCCATTCAGTGTGCAATATAGAAACATGGTCCTCGCAATACAATAATCACCTTTCGATAAGCCCAATCATGCCTTTATACGTGCCACTCTTTCAGAAGAATCCCAAGTCCGATTTTCTAGAAACCATACCACGGAAGTTTAAAAGATGATTCTCCAAAATTCTCCAGATAGCCCTTGTCTTTATGTTACACAAATACGCACAATCCTGGTGTTAAACTGATAAGTTATAAAAGAACAACTGGGGGAACCATTGTTTTGAAGTATGTAGATATCTAGCGTTTATGGTTCTTAAAGAGAATATAGTCTCGGCCTGGATTTGGCTCCAGAATGTATACAATAATTAACCAACACAATGCACGTGACAATCAGATTTGTATATAAAGGATTTATGTCGCGGCGTGGCTTAATCAATACTCGGCTCCTGGGAGTCGCAGAATTCTTGGAAACGAAGAAATGATCTGTGGGAATTCATCCTGGTCCATTGATATTTTGCCTTTTTATTAGAGAAAACACTACAATTGAACCAATTTCTCAGAACAGAATGATGAGATGACAAATCAGTAACTAAGATGAGATAGCACTACGCCCCGCAAAGACATTCAGTAAATACAGCTGACTAGCAAACTATTAATCAAAATACGTGGTCGATTTAATAACAAGTCGTTGTAGTTGGATCTTGATCTTGTTTGATGGCTGCGATATCTTTGGTGAACGGTGAACCTCGGCGTTTTGTAGTGTAACGTGAGTTACTTGATTTTCTTCGTTCTTCCTCCTTGTGATCGAGGAAATTCTTGTTGATTGTTTCAATTTTGATGATTCTGTGCTGTGGGTTAGGTAGTTAATAAATAGTGAGATCTGGTCGTATCGACTGTGAACCTCAACCCTTTGTAGCGTCAGTTGCTCGGTCTTCTTCGATCTTCTTCGTTGTTATCATGGTACTTCTGTTGTATGGTAATCGTTGGTTTGGTTTGGTTATCTGTCATCGATTAACATAAGTGAAAGGTGTCAATATTGTTAATGGTAATCTTTATTTTTGCTTGGTTATGTTTGTTTAACTGGCATGGATTAACAGTAAGCGAAAGAAGTGTCTAATATCCGTTTCATATCACGAACCAATTGCTTATGACCATTTATCACCTTTATTAGTTATTAGCTACTTAATATTTCCAACTTGACCATAGTGGCTATAAACCTGCTCACCAATCCATTTCACAATCATGATTGTCTAGACAGTCATCATGGTTACGTAGACCAGCTTTTTAATCTTTAATGATATTTTCTTTTATTACATATTTTATTATATCCACGTTTGCTCTTTAATTTTCACAATATCCCACATTAAATTAAACAAGTATTAATGTAAATTGTTAACTCCCTAAGGAGGATTCCCATACGACTGTAGCTTGCTTTGTGCAACATATTTCATTCATGTTCTATCAGTTCATTAGGTATTTGTTGTGTATTTGATGGACCATTAAAATATTATATGATACATTGTGATCTTTGTTGATATACACACTTCAAACCATCTGTAATCATACATTGGTAACCAGGCAGTTGGAAACGGTTGCCTGTGTTATCACCCCATGCAGTCACCATGCTCAATCAGCAGCTTTCAGGGGCCGTTTTTGTTGAAGCTGCCATCATCTGGCTTACCTCTGAGAATGGAGTTGTGAGTAATACGCCATTGCATGCAATGAATGGAAGAAACTGGTAGTATTCCGGCCTTGTTTCTTTCAGTTTTCCAGTCGTTTCTGCTCATTCAGCAAGACAAAGAGAGATACATCTTTACATCCGGCTCTTCATCCTTTTTCAGCCTGTTCTTATAGTGATTTACTCAAAAACTGACAATATTTCCCGCCAAGAAATCTTTCAATTTGTTTCCAACAATTTAATCAGAGGTTCGACTTGGTTAAAATATTTGCTCTGTGAGAACAGTTAGGTTGCTGAAGGCTAAGGGTGAACAAAAAGTTGACTGTGTTAACATCACGTTACTGACAACTAAAAATGACTTTCAAAACAACATTGCGGGTTATTTATTAACTGCGTAATAAGAATAAGATAAGAATATATTGGTTTTGTAAGAAATAACCAACAGTTTGAATGGTTGATAAGAACCGCATTGGTTATTTAAACCTTATTAAATAATAGTCAGCAACAGCTTATGTAAATACAACACTGATGTAGTCTGTCGAGATCTTACCACTAAATTAATGTTGATAGTAGAACCGTTTATTTCTGGAAAGTTTGTAATAAAAAGACCCAATCTACCATACACACCAACTGATTGTTCGCGTCAAATAAAAGCGAATCTGAAATTAGCCATATTTCACTGGTTTGAAAGAATGGCCAGTGAAAAGCTAATAATTACTTGACATTTTACGATCGTCTGTAAGTTTTTTAATTTGATTTTCCATCTGAGCCAATGGAGCCACGTTTACGTTGGGGACTACGGCTTGGTCTTCTAAAATGTAAAAATGTATTTCTCTATTACGGTGGGAAATGGCGTTCGACATACGAAATTGTGATGTCTTAAAATAGTAAGAATGCCTTATACTAGTCGATCCGGTAGTGTTTATCTTTGTTCATTGGCCAATATGATTATGATACTTATTAATTAATGGGGTCGTTTAGGTTATTATCGCCATGCTAAACCAATTACTTTTGTTAATTGTATACCTTAACATACATTAAAAATGCATACCTTAATAATTACTAAACATGTCTAAGATGTAAGATCTAAATATATAGCAGCAAGGATGATTTGGATTGTTTTCAATTGATTTCTCAAAAAACCTCGATTAAGATGTTCGTGGAATATCATAATAAAAATCCCTACAAGTCAGATCAAAATCTTGTCCACAGTATGGCAAAATTAAGAGTAAAAGTATAGTATAGTAGTGGACTCCTCCAAAGAGAATTACTATGAAATGGTGAATAGGACCACAAGCAAGACAATTCCGTTTATCAAAATCTCGTCAAAAGAATGGCAAAATCGAGAATAAAAGTTCTTTAGTAGTGGACTCTTCTAAGAGAATTACTATGAAATAGTACTTTGAACTGTTTAATACTGCTTTATTACTTTCATAAAGATTGTGTATCCTTGTTTGACCGAAGACGAAGACGAAACCGGTCTGGACATACAAGATAGCTATCCTTTCAGACATATAATATCAAATTGTCCAATTAAATGACTGAATGTCATTAACCTTACTTCTCTATGTGATAAATTGACCACGTATAAATTTCATGATGGTCACCGATCCAGTCTTCTAAGGAAATTGGTATTTCATATAAAGTATGTCGCAGGAACGTAACAGGCCTGAAAGCAGTATAAATAATTCCTTTTGTCCCGATTGATGGATTCAACTTCATTTATCCTTAATATTAGATATAGTAAGTAGAACAGACGACAGTCAGAAAGTAATTGAGAAAATTAATATTATCTGTCGAAAAAATACTCGAGATTCTTCTTAGTCAGTTACACAATTATATAATATAACAAATTGAAATAATAACGTCTCAGAAATAGGGCTGCAACGATTCCTAAAGTGGCGATCCGATACACTGAACGATACTCGTTTAACGATACGATTTATTGCGATTAAACCATCGAATATAGCTTCGTGGAATTATTTTATGACTATGCAAACACATATAACGTTGGAAAAAGAAAAAGTGTATATCAGATCCCATGCGTTTATCTTCCACTTGGCATATTAATATGTTCTCTTTTCATCATTTATAACAAAAATAAAAATTCTGAAGACAAATTAATACGTGAAAAGCAATTTTTTAACATTTGAACATGACACAATTTCTAATATACACATATTTCTTTATTTTTATACGATGAAAACAATCGACGGTTTTGAGTTCAAACCGGATTTGTCTCTAATTAGGACTGCAAGATGGTGATATTACTCTATAGAAACATTGTTTAATGAGAACCACCATGGTAGCATTATGTATGTATAATTGATATAAGAGAAAGGTCTGCAGCTAATTTAATGTCAGTGTTCTGCCAGACTGTCGTGGGATTCACTCCAATATTACACCACCAATGATAATGAATTCTGTAATTGAAACATAACTTATTTCTTAGCATGACATATGGTTGTGGTAATGGACCAATAAAATGAAGCATATATGGAATGCCAATTTGCAGACTTACATAGTAGAAGTCTAGTGAAATTTTACTGCTTATTTAAATTATACCTGAAAATATTTCTATGTAGTGTGCTATTAATATCTATGTATCTTCTTGATCAAACTGAATTTGTTTTAAAAGGGTTGATTAAAAACGAGGAGTACTAATTGTTAATTAAGAAGTTGGACTTAGTTTTGGTGTTTGGCTTAATGGTTCAATATCATTAGTTGAAACCTTTAAAGCCTTTTCTCTACAATAAGCGTTTATTTTACTCAAATCCTTAAAGTAGTTTTCTAACAGCATAACGAACGTAAAAACGTTACATAGGCCTGATGTGTTTAAATATTTTTGGAGTTTAAAAATTAACGACTGGATTTTTTTATTTAAAACTTACGTCGAAGGGCTCATTTCTCTAGATTTTGGAGTATAGTTTTCACAAATTTGAGCAAAAAACATTTTCGACCTACAAAAAAGCGGAATACCCCTTTAAAGTTTTTCAAAAATAGAAGATGACTTATTGATAACGATGCAGGAATAGGGGTAGAAAGTTGTTTTTTGAAGACTTGAATATTAAGAAGCAGGTCAAGGGGTACAAACATTTCTTATTTTGCCGACTGCATGGACATTTTAGTAGTGGACACTCACGATTCAGTTTGTCTTTTGTTTCTCTATTTTTGTACCGAATTCTTCTTATATGTGACCCAACATGTATCTACCCCGATGACAACGAGTTTACATTCGTTATATTGAATCATATTGCCTCTAAGTATGATTCATTGGTCTAGAGTCGACATTAAGAGATTGACAATTTTAACAAAAAAAAAACATACTGCCAGACTACCTGGTTAATGTAGACGTTTTCAAGTATTGTATTTAGTTATATGACCTACGATTATAAAAATCTGTTTAATATACTGTTTGTATACTTACAATTACAGCTCTTTACATTCAGCTGACAGTAAAATGACTGCCAACGAAACAAACAAGTCTAAGAATATCGTAAACATTTGACAAAGCGGAGCAGAAATTATTGCTGCGGTAATAGCTTGATGTAATGGCAATACATTATGCATTATTGTCTGATCAATTTGGAATTAACTATTCCAAAGTATCTATATAGAGACTCTCAGAAATACATGCTGAGCTAACAAGGTACTGGTATGGGACAATGTCAATAATACGATCTATATAAACGATACTTTAGCGTGTAGACATTCAAATTGCAGAATGATTATAAGAGTAAACTTGAGATCATCCATCAAAAAACATACATGTCTATGCTAATTAAAGTAATGCCCGAATACATATTGCAATTAATTTCAATTAAATGTAGATTTCTATGTTTGGCACAATATAAAAACAGTAGTTCATGTAACGTAAATCATGGGTGATTCCATACCGTCAGCATGCTTAAAGGGACAGGTTTGCCATTTTTTTACCAATCGTACCCTAGTCTAAGATATGGAATTATTTAATAGCGTGTTCACAAGTCACTGTCCAAATTTGAGCTTTTAAATCCATGCATATCTAGAATTATCCGCATTTGAAAGTCAAAAAGACGAGTCGTCTTTTCGAGAGACTCTGCCATATAGAAAAGACATATAAAGAGATAGAAAGTGAAATTCCTAGTTTGAGGTATTTTTGAAATCTAGTAAATGTGAAGACTATATGCATATATTCAATACCCAGACAAACCCTCGAAAATGTTGAATCTGAGATATTCAAAAAGTCCTGTAATACAACGAAACTACTGCAAAACGGGCGCATACACCAGTTTTCATACAGGTTTTAACATGTAAGCTTCCTCATCAATTTGCCAAATATACATAGTTTCATGATATCCGTAGTTTCAGTCCTTGTATAAAACTGGATCGACGACATAATATATGGTAATCACGCAACAGAATAAAAGACCTATGTCATGATGTAAATAAATGGGAAATGTTCCTCATTTATTCTCTAAGAAACGTTTTAATTTGGTATTACTTGACAACAGATGTTGTCTTGGTGGAAGCATTGCACTGGATTGAAAACGTTTCTTGATAAAAGGTTAAATGGATTTATCGTTATCTATTCCTATAGAAAACTCATCAGGCTAGCTGCACTAGAAGTGGTGGTTGCTGTCCAATATATTGAACCTTTTTGTAAACAATATGTTATTCAAATAAAAAAAATGAAAGGGATTGGAGAACAGGCTTTCGGCCATATTATCTCTATTCTGAATAAGTAATATCTTCAGAGAGACAATGATGTATGGTGGTATGTTGCAGTAATGGAACTTGTCGTTCGTCAATCCATTTTTCGGGGATAACCCGACACTTTTAATGTGAAAAGAATGGTAAATAATAGTATCGTCTGCATCCACTGTCATTTCAACTGTGTGTATTCCGATAGATTCTGTTGTTCTTAATGTATCGCCTGTCCTTGGCTCTATTCTTAGGATTTATTTATTTTTGTCTTTTCATGATTTATGACTGCTGGTTAAGACAGTAAAACTAAACTCCATATCATTTGTAGAGCAAACTTGTACATTAACCTCATAGTCTTAACTGACTTCGACGCATTCCTTTCACAGCTTGTACATTAACCTCATAGTCTTAACTGACTTCGACGCATTCCTTTCACAGCTTTTCATTGACCTCATATTCTTAACCGACCTCGCATTCCTTTATCACCTATTCATCATAGTTAAAAACAATTCTGATATGTCGACAAAACATATTATTACAACGAATCGCAGCAGAGAGTCGTTAATTTCACAAACTATATACATTTATTAAACAACATGCGACATATCGTTGCAAACTGTCTACCGTGAATGTTCTTCTATCACTCTACAACATACCACGGTGATAAATGGCAGCCATTGTTTACCGGTCCATATTGTCACGTGATTATGGTAGAGGCTGGTCCATCGAGGCTAGGTGTGTTTGTAAACAAAGGCAATAAAAAGAAAAACATTTGAAGAGACCTATAGTCAAAATATAAGATTGAATGAAAAAGTGTCAGACTTCTCCTTGAAGACAAGGGACTAAAATTCGGGTCGCAATATGGCTTTCACTTGCCAAATAATTGTGAAATGCCGGAAGTAAAGAGTCTTGCCTATGAAGACACAACGAATTCTACCGTTCATTACCGAGATAGATTCATCTTTACGGAAATGCCGAGGATTTCCGAATGACGTCGTTGATAATTCAATTATTTCAATAGAAGGAAATCTCAAGATAGTCATTATAAACATATAATGTTTAATAAAAACAGTAAAACTAACAACTAATTTACATGTTTCTCATTTTGTTTGGCTACTATTGAAATACAGAAAGCAATTTAAACGAATTTAAAAACCATTTATTCAAGTCAGCCTTAGATGATTATCTACAAAGTGATTTTATTATTATTTTATTTGTGTCGTGATATTTCGACAAATCTTTCGTGAAATTGATGCAAGAACATCTTTAGAGAAAAAAATATCAGATTCAAACATATAACCAAATGTTAGATAATGCCAATTCTGCTGACAACAGTTTGCATGTCTCCACAATTACTCATGCAACGTTTCATATGGCATGGTTACCAGACATACCATGAAATCAAAATTTACATTAAGCCGCTCTTGAGACTAGTCTTGAGCTTAGTGTTCATTCTTTAATGCGACCCTTAGGCCTGCCCGTTAATGAAATTTCAGAACTCGCTAAATCATGATAATACATTAGATTGCGGCAATAAAGCCAAAAACTACTGTTAATGATTCTACAATATGTGTCAAATTCATTGGTGCTGAATTATCCTCGCTCTTGAGAATGATTATTCCGATTAAATTGAAGGAACTATTATTCACAGTGGAACTTGATCAGGGAGATTTGTATGAACATGATTACTTAGATCACGTTAATTCCCCTAGGAATAAACGTTTCTTTGATAACTAAGTGTTGATTTGTTTTAAATCAATAACCAATGTAACTCGGACTTTAACATTATTTTTGCAATTATGGCCATGGAGGTGACGAAAGAATCGCGTGGATGTTGCTTCCTTTAATCGAAAAGGCTGATTTGTGTAGCCTGTTTGAAAAGTAGGGTTCTTGAAATAATGACAATTATGACAACTTTATCGGAAAGTTTTAACTGAAATTATCTTGCAATTCCAATACTATTTTGAAGGTTTACCAAACGCTTTCAATTGGTAAAAAATTACAAGTGAAAACTTAATCTTTATTCTATGTTGTAGCCCGTATAAAAATGTTACTATTTAAAAATATGACATGGTTAACTTGATGCGGATTCAATGTTATGATGGTAATAGGCCTAACCTACTCCAGGAGAAACAAAAACCAATCAACATACAGCATTATTCTAATGACAGAAACAAATTCTGGACTATTTTATGATCCTTTCTGATAAAAATAACACAATAAACCTATTTTCTTTTAACTTTCATGACCCATTTCACTTCCGTTATTTCAATAGATCACTTACATCTTCCGGTCGTAACGCTGGCTGTTCCGGTGTAAGAAATCATTATTTTGGGGTATATTTCCGGTTATTGTCTTGTAAGTAACCAATACAATTTTCAAAAAGCGAAAACAAAATAAAGGTTATTAACTATTTTCTAGCTTCCTTTCATAATAGTTAAGGTATTTTATATAAGATATCATGTGAAGTGTTCTTACGAAAGCGTTTCATAATCAGTACAGAGTTAAATGAAAATAATATCGATATGCTCGACATTTTGATAAAATTGTTTTTTTGATCTTTCTAGAGCGATGCCTCGATAACGCACTAACCGGTGAGGTCATTTGGTCATGTCTTCAGAATGGGGGCATCAAGCCTTTTGGACTCCACTTTGTGATTAATCTCCACCTAACTCCTAATCTAGAATCTGTTCAAGAGTAATCATGTCCTGTAAGAGAAGTTAAACACATGACTAATTAATTGATTAATTTAAGTGATTAATTTTATGGAAAAATGGGTACACAATATACATTGCCGTTGAGATCTCCACGGAATCGAGGATGGGTTTAGACAAGCTTCGTTACATCTCCATGAACGCAATACAAGTGAAATGCACCATTTTTATTCAAAGCGTGCGTTGTGAACGCACATGTAGTAGTTGGAGTGCGATTGTTATAGAATTTGTAATGTTATTGGCCTTTTATTCGCGTTTTCTTCTTCTCGTTTACCGGCGAACCAGTACATTTTTGGTCGACATAAGGTTGCAAAACTCTTAATGTTGCATAAGGGTAAAACGAAACGAAGGATGATGGAGATTAAAAGAAGACAATCTTAATAGTGTCACAACAGGCAATTAAAGTATATTGTCATTTCGTGGAAAAAAGTATTTACTGCTAATAACTATTTCATACAATGAAGAATATAGAAGGGTACAATTGAAACATTTCAATATTCATTTATTCATAGTTCTAGTACGTTAGAATTACTATCGATAAAATACTAGATAACCAATACCAATATCAAGGTAATTTGAAGCCTTAGCTTGTTAGTCTTTTATTTGTTGGTGCTATTTCGAAGGGCTTTGTACCCGAGTCCTTAGTTAAAATTCCTTAAAAACAGCAAGTTTGAGAATATGTGTGAAAATAACTTCTTTAAAACAATGTTATGAACCAGGTTAGACGGATTATAAATTAGCGTCACATATTTTGTACATTTTCCGATATGTTTGGGTGTCAATTTCAATTCCAGTATTTCGATGCCATGGATTTCTTGAACATTCGTAGAGAACTGTTTCTTCTAGAGTAAGAGTGATAAGAAAAAGTATAGACGGACTCAAGTGGGTGTTTAAATAGAGAATTAAGCCTGGCTAAGTTCTATATTAGAAGTTATTAAATGAAAGAACCTGATATCTAGTAAGTTGATTCTATAAATATGCTAATCAGACGAAATATGAGCACCGTTATCATTAGTAACCAATACCATCTACTCTCCTAATAGTTTACTAACTTTGTCTTATCTTTTTATTTGATGGTATTCTGGTTTGTGTTGAGAATTTATCAGACCCATATTATAGATCTAATATTGAGTTATGTGTAGTCAAACTCTTGCAGGTAAGAGGGTCTTTCATGCAAAACCGTCTAATCGTTCGGATGGGACAATAAAAAGAGACCCCAATGTGCTACAAGGTGTATACGTTAGATCATTGACAGTTGGAAATCCTATAATGCCACTTTCCTGGAAAATTTTACCTTATTGCACCCTGCTTGGCGTTACACGTCTTCATTCGCCCACATGGTGCAGAAACGTAGGACGTAAAATTCATTCATTTCATTTTTAAGTTATAATTATTTCTACAGTTCACAAGTAAGAAAGAAAGAACAAACCCTTTTAACAAACAGAACACCTTGGATGTTTACTCATGATCCTTTCTTCTAGCTGGTCCGCCTCCTTCGACAAACGTCTAGCCATTGATTTATCCAGGATTGTCCGTACCCATATACGGCAGTGTCGTCTAGAATAATGAGAAAAAAATACCTTTTCAAGGTCACCAGACATTCATACGCCGACCGAGCACGAGCACCAACCATGCGGCAAAATATTTTCAAAAGTTTGTTACTTTTGTCTAGGAATGTCGACTCAATTTATTAGGAGAGTGACCCCATACATATTTAGATCACAGACCCTCACCCATCCGTGAATAACATAAACAACATCCTTACCTTGTTGACCTTCAGATAATACATTAGTCCGAGACATCTGCCTATGATAGATATTTTGACAGTTATTGGCTGTAGTATATTCGGAAAACCAGGCCCTGTTTTATGGGGATTTTCCACACCTTTTAAGATGCGTTTTTTCTACATGATATTATTATTATCTTTACGGTAACTGTAAATTAGTGTTGGGCATCACCGTAATATGTTAGTATCCCTTATGATGGTATGATTTAACTACATTAATATTTATCTTTCTGAATATATCTTGGTTTGATCACATTTAAATATATATGTTTAAAACCCCCGCACCGTCGAAATTGCGGAAATTCTCCATAAAACAGGGCCCAGTTTTTTTCAAACTATCAAACTTGCTATCAGAGGCTGAAATAGGAGCAGGCAGATGTTTCGGTCTAATATTATATATGTACATATATACCTGAAGTCACATATAAGACAACGATTTATTTAAAAAATACACTAGATGGATCCTATTACAAGTTTAAGAGTCAGTCTTATTTGATTGGTGTGAGCGTATGATGTCTACCGTATGGGTGTAGAGCGTTGTTCATAAACAGTATGGATACCTCGATAATCGAGAATTCTGAGAAATATAATGGAAAAACGGGAGCACAGATTGTATATCAGAAGTTAGTTGAATGTGGTGTAACGTTGGCCTGTGGAATAAGTGGTGGTAATATTTTAGATTTGATTGACACTTTCCATTCTGATCACCATCAAAGTTCACCACCTATAAATTTCATTACGAACAGTAACGAAGCTAACGGAGGATTTGTGTGTGAAGGCTATGCGAAGGCTTGTGGGAAACCAGCTGTTTGTGTTGTAACTTCCGGTCCAGGTCTGACTAATCTGATCACACCTCTACAAGATGCTTATTGTGATGGTGTACCTTTCATTGCAATTTCTGGTCAATCTCGAACCAATGCCCAACCAGAAGCTTTCCAATGTGTTGATGCCATTGCTTTGACCAAACCATGCACTAAGTGGAATCATAAAATCGGATCAGTACGAGAAATTCCCATGATATTGGATTATGCCTTTCATATTGCTCAAACTGGTCGACCTGGGCCAGTTCATATTGACTTTCCAAAAAATTTCCAATCTGAGGTGTATTCGTCAAATGACTGCAACGTAAAGCATAATAATTTCGAAGATTTTGCCAATGACAATATCACCGCCTTACCCCTGTTAGACCACGGACAATTAAACAATATAGTAAAACTAATTAATATGTCAGAGTGTCCCATAGTTTGTGTGGGCCAGGGTGCAATTGAGTGTCAACATGAACTGGTCGACTTTATAACTAAAACTAACATTCCTGTCACAACTACCGTTCATGCGATGGGGGTATTTGACGAACGGCATCCTTTGGCTCTTAAAATGTTGGGTATGCATGGTCACCCTACTCCTAACATAATGATTCAAAAAGCCGATCTTATCTTAGCGATTGGTAGTCGCTTTGATGATCGAATTACTGGAGCACATGATATGTTCGCTCCAGTGGCAAAAGCAGCACAACGTTTTGGAAATGGAGGGTTGGTGCATGTTGATATTCGACCCGGAGAAAAAAATAAAATAGTTAAAGTAAACGAATTTGTGAATTCAGACTGCAAAACCTTTCTCCGTGCAATCAATAGAATGGGTCTGAAATTCAAGGGCCGAGAAAAGTGGTTGAAATTAAAATTTGCATTAGAGAAAGCATATCCTATAATTGTTCCCTCTTATTCAAATGGCCGACTGTCAACACAAAAGCTAATAGTAGAATTGGATAAACAGATAGATGGAATTCGAGAAAAATGTTTATTCTCGACTGGTGTGGGATGCCATCAGATGATTACAGCACAACTTATAAGATGGACAGCACCCCGATCTATACTAACTTCCGGTTCATTAGGAACTATGGGTGTGGCTGTTGGTTATGCCATTGGTGCTAAGATTGCACATCCAGACAAAATCGTAATCGCTATAGACGGGGATGGGAGTTTTAACATGACCAATACAGAGCTGAAAACAATCATGGATCTTCAACTTCCAGTCAAGATTATAGTAGTGAATAATAGTTCTGAAATGATGGTAGTATATTGGCAGAAGTTGCTGTATAACAGGAGGACTATATCTACCGAGTTTGCTAATTGTGATTACAATAAATTGGCAGAAGCTTACGGTATTCATAATCTTTACTGTGACAATGAAAGGGATCTAGCTGGTCAACTCAGAGAACTCATTCAGTATAAAGGACCGGTGTTGCTGAACGTGGTTGTTGAAAAGACACCGTGTCTTCCATTGGTACTCCCAGGTAAAGCCTTAGATGATATGATTCTATATGACAATGATTTCCCTGGATTTGAAGGAAATTGAAATATGAACTCTGGGTAAAAAGATTAAAGTGGTGTTATTTATTGCTCCGTCGAGTTTTTGGCTTGTAACAAAATTGAAGTGGAATTGAAGTCATTGCTTGTTCTACAATTAGGGATTTGGCGACTATTGTAAAGTTCAATCATAGAACTTGGCCAGGCCATGAAGGTTAAAAGGCTGTTATTACTTGATTGCTGTGACTCAAAAATACGCAGACATAGGCAACTTGATCATCATTTGACATGCTAGTTCGACTCCTTGTCATATATATAAAATTGTGTTTTCCATATTGATATGTTCATTACTTTTCTGATATGGGACTCTAAATAAAAGGTAGTATTATGATGGTTAAATGCTGTTCAAACTAACATACGTCGCTTCTTACAGTTTTTTCATAACTGTTCCATAAATATTTTTCAGTTACTGTAGCTACTGCAGAGTAAAAAGAACAATTAAAAAAGAACATTGCTGAGACTTGAAGCTTTGTATTTGTTACATTTAAATCACATAAGTATTTAACCGCTAAAGGGATATTCTAAAGTTTGAATTACCAGCTTGTAAGAAGTATGGTCTGATATCAGACGCGTGTTTTTGAATGGCACTGCAAGCGGGAATTGTGTCATCATTAATAGTCTAAACACAATCTTCAATACCAATTGTAAGATTGTCCGAATATACATCCCTAGAGACAATTATTGGAAAAACATGCGGGGATGTACTGTTATGTATCCCCAGATTCACGATATCATTAACTACTACCGTATCGGCCTCTTTCAACGACTATTATATACCAAAATACAATACTGTGTATTTTGTGGACCTGCAGATAAAACGTTTGACTTGAAGATTAGCCGGAAATCCTTTGTGTAACTATATAACACGAGAATCTGTCAAATTAAGATAAATCTTTTCTTAGACATTTCAATTTCTTTATCCGTATTATTCCCAATTGGTTTTCCTTGCCTGTTACTGTTTTTATTCGGCTTACAACACATTCAATTTGAAAATAATCCAATGTATCATAAATATATATGTTTTTGACATGTACTATTGTAGGCCCTACTTTGATAAAAATTTGTTACACCAAAAATCTCACGAACCGATTTTTTTTAATGAAACGAGAATAAAGCAATCTTACAAATTAAAAGTGACCATTAAATAAACCAAATAGACCTACACCGATCTGAACCGCTACACGAAACCCAAAATCCATACAACATATTGCCGAAAATGCAGTAGTAGTTAATGAACTATCCACATAAGGAAAATATATCAATCATAAGTAGGTATCTGTTAATGAAAAATGGTATGAGTAAGCATTCCCTATCTGACGCCACATCCGCCATAGCTGCTTAACATACACAACCAACACTTCAAAGCTCCAACAGAAGAAATAGCCACTTGACGTAATTGATGAAAGTAACACTTTTCAAATTTCAATAGTTCAAGGGACGTAACTGATGAAAATACATTTCTCCAATTAAATAGTCAAGGGAGGGAACTGATCACAATAACTGTTATATTGTGATAAGAAAAAAATGTTGCAAACACCCGAACCCTTAGGAAGCTTTAAATGATGAAAAGGGAGGCAAAACAAAAGCTAATGTTATATAAAATTATCGACATATGAGTGTGATGACAAATTTAAACTTGATCGTTAAACAAAACATCTGCAATGATTTTAGAAACAAATATTTTATATTTCTCAATTAGTTGATGATGGTGACCGTAAAATTTTTGAAGGGAGGTTTTGAGTCGATTCTTCACGTAGTGGGGAGCTTTAGGTTCGTACAAAACTTGTATTCGACTTTGAACTACTTTTCAAGATCTTTCTGTTCATTAGATTTATTGGTTCATTATTTAAGGTGGAACCAGACATGTCGTTATTCCATAGGGTCCTAATGGTCTGTTCTTTAACAAATCATTTCACTTCATTAGTACTGTGAAATATCTCATCACTGAATTAGTTCATGTATCCTCTTCAGTAGAATAGTCTGATATTTCATCTTCATACAGTTATAGCTTACTTAAGTTGGTTTGGCCAACAATGATGGCAGTGTCATTTCTACGGGGATATTGCCCCCAAGACAAGAGGCTGACCCGGCCCCCCCCCCCCCCCCGCACCCACTATCAACATAGTTATCAATTTAGGTAGTGAAATCATAGCTTATGCAACACCCCCCCCCCCCCCCTACCCCCACCCTCATAGCCATTTTACTAGGTCAGTGACATATATTTTACTGAAGGCTTTGTTTGACCGTTATCTCAGAAAAGTCCGGAAGAAATCAGAAGAATTTTGAATTAACGTCTATTTTCACATATCCAGGGAATTTTACAATTAATGAGGAACTTCGTTATTTCTATTATTAGCATTTTTATAGAATCAATCATGTATTAGAAAATCTTTAGCAGTTTCTGGAGGAAAATTGCTTTTTATATCGCTTATATACTAATGGCGGTATTAATAGACGATTGTCTGTAATTGGTTGGCCTATTTTACCACAATAATAACCGATTAACCTCTCCCGGGTAACATTGCTTTTGAGAGTTGAACATATATCACCATTTAAACAAGAATTTGAGCCATTTAGCAAATATTGATATAACTGATTGGTTCTTATTGCTTGATCTGACAATCTCTTATCCAAGTTAGAATCATCTCCATTTTATATCTTGTTCTATTTTTGTTCATCAATTCCTTTCATTATAAACTGAAACAGTCACTTCACGCTGTTTTTATATTGTATATGTGAGGAAGAATGGTACATTTACGTGGAGTAGATAATAAAATTTAAAGGCCAAAGGTCAAAAAGCCTTGTTGCTTGCATTGCATGGTCAACTTGTTTTTCTATAAAACTGATAACTGCAACAGAATCAACAGAAACTTGAATTCAATTATTGAAAAACATCCTCGTGGTATAATGTCGTTTCCGAAGAAGTGGAAAGAAATTCTGAAAATGATATGTTTTGACAGAATATTATAGAAATAATTACAAACTCAACTATATTTCATTTTCCCGTCTGACATAAACATTTACTTTCACCTACTCAAATTTTTCAAATTAAAATCTATAAATTCTCAAATTCAAAAATTCCAGCAGAATAGGCAAATATTTCAAAATATCCACCGAAGATGAACAAATGTTAAAAAGAAAGTAGATAGCTGTGTTAAAGAAGGCAGTCGCAGGTGTCTTGTCTCACTGATTGGTATTCTGCATGATGGCAGTACTATAAATAAAACAAAATGAGTTTTACGTTATTAATGTTATGCAATGACGGAAATGGTTCTTGGACATTGGCATAGTGTGATCTTTTTTACATTGCTTAGGGAATCTTAAACAAACTGTAGTATACGTGCCATTTCCTTTTAATTTCCTCCGACCTGCATTACTGGCAGGATAAAAAATCCTAAGACATATCTCGACTGGGAGTTAACCCTAAACCAAGAGGTTAGTGAGCAAGCATACAATTTATTGAGTTACTGTTGCTTTAAATCAATAAGCTGTGGACTCAAAGCAGCTTTAAAGTTAACAAATGGGTCAAATCAATAGCAGATTTTGAGAAGTCAATCTTTAACATTGCTAACCATAAAATTACTTTTTGAAGCTCATTTAAAAGGAATAGCTCTTTCTGAAAGAGTTTTCATTAGAACTATAGTGTACTCACATTGACGCAAGACAGTTTCAGATATTTCTGTCCTTCATCATATCGGAATACTACAAAAACTAATTCTAAGGAATTAGCTGTCTAATTTTTAAAAGACTGCGCGTTATAAATTAATGGCTATATTCGATATCCTAAACCATTTCACGTCTTTTTCGTTCATATGAAATGTCAAATGTTGTAGATATTAGAGAATTTTAATGGAACTACGTAACCGAAGACAAAACGTCAAATTTTTTATTTTTTTTTTTCAAAATCGAACTGTCAACATAAACATAATGTTTTAAATTTTGGGTTTAATATTTCACAGAAAAGTGCCATAAAGTTTTTTTTAAATGAAGTGAAGTAATAAAAAAAATATCTTTAACTGTAAATGTATATGCACAAGGGAACAGATGATACAATAGCGGAAGGCCATCGACTTTTTGATAAACGCCAGCGTTTGCGTTTCCTGCCTACTATTGCAAATGACGGATGAATTTGTCAATATTGGACGAAGGGCGGTCTAGGTTATCTACCAGCGTCGATGATTTAGGATTGTGATTTTGATATGTCAATCTGTCACAAGTCGTCTTGGGAATAAATTTCAGCTCAGTATATTTCGCTTCCTTGAGTGATATTACAGGCAGTTTGCTTCTAACTCTAGGGATTGCTTGCCACAGAGTTCACTTAGATGTTTACGTTGTCAGTTATCATCAGATGTAATGGGTGTATCTCAAATTGTTTCTGAGTATCAAAGATGCCACAAAATGAACGTTCAGTTGACAAAACTAATTCCTAACTTGGCATTACATGTTCTGGAAGAGTGGCAGGACTTCTCACAGAGTTTGTTACAATAGTGCTCAAATGCAAATAAATTGAAATAAATATTACAGTTCCGTTTTATTTCCAGTTTTCATGATCTGGTCAAAAGGATTAGAGAATTTCTATAGGTTTTCGATGACATTACTTCACCTGCTATTACCTTTAACCTACATTTTGAGGGATAGTGCCGTTCTTGATTTTAAAGACAAAAATTGTTTTGCTTACTGAACGATTATGTTACAAAAACTAGAAATAGCATTATCAGCCATGTAAATTCTTCAAAATTGTGTGTTTACATTATAATGGTAATTCCCTACTGACTAATTAAGAACTCACGTTACCAGGTGGCCTTGAATATGATGTCGTTTTTGACCTTGGAAGAGAGGTTTAAGATGATGACAAATCATCCTCCTTATTAATATGCTATTATTACCCTTAATATCCCAATGATACGAAAGTAGTGGAGCGTTCAGCACTCAAATTACTTTCTGGGTAGAATTCCCATTATCTCATTACCCCTTAATTAGCAATATACAGCTAGTGACCGTAAACTAGAACCACAGACTACTAATAATTTTTACAGTATAATACCAAATTAAGTCCAATAAAGAAATTATACTATTGGGCGTTATGCGTATGATTCAAAGAATGGATTCAGTAAGTTTGTAGGTCCTGGCCGCAGGGTCACAAAACACTTCTCATGCTCGTCTTAGTTTTTAGTCAAATCCTCAATGCGCCTATAATATCTGCTTCAAATTTGAGTTGAAAACAAAGTATGAAAAAGGGGTTGTAGCCTGATACATTGCTTATTACAAAATTGTGTCAGTCCTTTCTCATATTCTGATTACTTACTTCAATAATGCGGCTTTTGAGTTCCTTCTAATACAACCAACAATATCGCTTTCTAACAATAAATTGTCTCCCGAACACTTTTTATGCTTGAGGGATATTAAACATGTTTGATTTATGTTAATAGCGAAAACATGGCTGTTTCTTGTAACAAAACTGAGATCCTTTTGAAATATAATACTTGACGTGAGAATAAATCATATTCTCTTATTATTATTCCAACCGACAAAACTGTTAATGGGTACAAATAGTAAAGTTACACAAAACGGTTTAGCCAAGTCAATCTGGTAGACAGGCTCCTCGAGAACCCCAGTTGTAAACTTTTTAAAATATTCATGTTGCTTTCAAATTGCGTGTAAGTGATGAGATGTCATATATAATAAGTGGTGGACGGTTTCAACTGGCGTGCCGTAATAGCAAGAACTATTTCTGAGCTATTGCCAGTGAAATATGGCATCACCAAACTTAATCGATATAAAGCAAGCAGTAGCAACTGTCAGAACCCCATCTGACTATTATATAAATAACATATTGGGACTATATTTTGGCTTTCAGGGACAATTGATTATATACCAGTTATCCTAGAGTGGAGAAACGAGATTGGTCTTAATGTTTGTCCTCTTAAATGATTGGCACGAATTACATTTCCACTTTAAGAAACACAAAACTTCAGTTAGTCTGACAATAGTGGTGGTTTAGTTAAAAACTTTTTAAGTGTGGTTGAAAACTTGTTGATAGTGCCAGATCTTCGCATCAGTCTGAAGTGTTAGTTCACCTTTGTTTGAGGCTTGACTCTCATCAAAGAAGCTCCCCTCGTGTATTGTACACATTCTTATTGAAGTGATTGCGTTGGAGTTGGTTTACTTTCCGATTTTCTGTGAACAACTTGAGATTTATTCAGAAGTGGCTGATCGTTAGCGAGAAAACGTTCATTGGATTTCTCTAAATTCTTTCTGGTAAGTCCTACAATTATTTTAATAGCGTTTAGTTCATTACAGATATTTTAGAGTGCTGCTTACATATTTTTCTTGATTTCAATCGTAAAGTTTTACACACCACATGGCGTTGTCCGTCTTGAGATGAGATAAAATACCACAAAAATACCATTTTATCACAGTTCATTCTGACAGTAAAGAAAATAATGCGTTTTTGTAAGTCATAAGGTTTGAAATGTTCAAGAAGATGATCAGTCCATACATTTTGTTTCTGTTATTGTTGTATATTTTCTATTTGTGAATCGGATCATTGATGGTTTCGACGGCAATCCCTTGATGATAAAGCACTTCTTCTACGGTTGGACACTGGAACGATTAGACAGACAAAATTGCCCTCATTGCAAACTGCTTAACTTTGCGAATCTTCAACTTGATAGCTAAAAAAACTCATTTCAATCATTCGATAATATTCTGAAAAAATTCTGATGAGAATTGTTTCTAAATAGTTCTTCATGGTTTTATTTCATACTCATTAATTCAATTATAACCAAAGAGTATGGAGTGTCTTTGATGGTTGAGCCATGTTGCTATCCATTGTGAATACTGATCAACGAAAAGAACACATTTTGTTCTTTGGACTTAATTGATCCGTAGTAAAGCCAGTGTCAAGATTAGTTTTACCCTCCAGCTTAAAGATGGAGCTGAAATTCGATTAACTCGGATCAAGCAGAGATATGATATCTGGCAGCTAATTTACTTATTGATTGACCCTTCTCACTAATACCGTACAAATAGCCAAAGGATATCGTAGTAGAAAAATCAGTCCATAATTTGACATCACTCAAAATTTCGCTCAGGGTTATATTTGAAATTCTCTGCTAAATTCCTTTGATATCATATTTGATGACTTCAGTTTATTTTTGTGTATAAGAGACTGAATCAAGCATGTATGATTTTCAATGATTTATCCAGTTGATTTCGTCACAACGCGATCATTAAATTTAATGGTTACGTTAAGAAATCGTTTAATATGATAACTTCCGTTCTTTGATTGACATGATTCTTATTTCCGATTACGTAACGCTGAAACTGAAAGACCCGTTATAATTTCAAAGGAATATCAGTCTTCAATGGCCGTAAATTCAGTTATTAAGGGGCGCTAGGCTGCATAGGCCACTGGAGCTTATAATTACATGGTGCAAAAACCTTTGAACAAATCGGTATAATTCTGATCACTAAATCAAGTATCTATATTTATGATAGTTTTATTAGTTTCACCATGTTTTAACGTCTTCTTGCTTTGATCACGTTTTCATAGCTGACTGTAATATTGGGGAAAGTAAAGTAACTGTAAAGAATCGTCAGAAAGCGTTATCAGCAGTGCTAACAACATTTTATCAGATTCACATCTTATGGTCGTTGGCTCTCGGTAATGATCTGATCCGATCTCGAACAAATATTGATTCAAATTCATATTGGTCAATAATTAGAACTGATATTTTCAGCCGTTGATAGTCATGCCCTAAAAACATTATTACCTCCCCGCAAATTGGTCATAAACAGTGCCAAAATGTTTTGTTAAGTCGACTCGGAAATGCCTTATCTAAGCTGTAGTAACCTTTTCGTATACCAATTGCATCGTATTCAGTTAAAATCCTCTATTTCCATGATTGTGTAATCACTGTAATGCATCACGAGATGGAAACCGTTCGGTAACATTCTTTACGCCAATGCCACTTAGTTACATAGCTTAGATAATAATTGAGGGACTTCTTTGAAACTTTTCACTTAAAGTAAGATGAAGTCAAGTGACTAATGACAGTGAATAATTCTAGTGGTTGTAATTATAGTCTACGTCGTGACATGTCTTATCATTTTAATGCTTTAAGCACCACTCTAAATTATGCCAAACGTTCTTAGTATATTTTTTGTTATGACGAATGTTTGTGTTTAGGCTCGGATTCTGCAGCCAGGTGTTTTGAAGTATAGCTGGAAAATGATTGGCTATGGGCTCTTGATATGAATAAGGCATGTTTTGGACATAAGCGTATGATGTCAGATTGTAGAACTACAGGACTATACAAGTTGATGTCAGATTCACCATTCATACTAAACGAATTGGAACATCATGTCATCACTAACAAGATTACGTGCAATATCTGTTCCAGGGTCTGGATTAACAAGAATTCAAACAATTTACATTGGAATGTATACTACTTCACCGGAAGTAAGATTTGTGTAACAAACGGCATTTGGTCTCGATATATTCCAATCAGGTTCGTCTGGTATCGTCTGGTTTCATTCAGATGGAAATCACTTGCATTCTTAGATGAACAGGGTATTGTGTTTAACGATTCCGTAACGAAACAGCTTGATTTTACTGTTATTGATTTGAAGAAGAATCAGAGAAAAGCAAGTCAGAACCTTTCAACCCTATCATGCTACTCAGATTGTCAACAGGGCATAACTTTCTATTTCAGAACCCACATTGATTTTATTGTCTTTTTGGTAATTTGTAGATACTAACAATATTTCCACACATTATCGTCATAATTACAAAATAACACATTCATTTGGTAAATAGCTCAGTTTTGCAATTGGTTCGATATAAATCTACAAGAGAACAAAAATCTAATTATATTTATTCCGAGTTATCTCCCATGTATAGTCAAACAAGTCGGTATCACTTATCTTTATCTATAAATACCATCAATGTCCAGAACGCTGATGTGTGACGATGACGAGCAGGAAGACAATGATGGTTGATAGCCAACTTTGTCGACTTCGGAAGCACTGACATACGAATTCTAGCAGACGACTATAGCTATTCGACTGTCATAATTTATATTTGCCACAAAATTGTCCCATTCGAACAATACATTTCTTCACGAGCTATTGCTTTGTCGCTAAAGGTGCATTTATACAGAGCGCGAACGCGAACGCGGTTTTTCGTCATGGAATGGTGTCATCATTTTATAGAGGGACCGTTCAAATAGAATGCGAACGCGAACGCGAACAAATATTTGTTCGCGCGGTCGACCGCCGAGATTGCCCCAAGAGCGAATTTTTCAGAAAGTCGCGGCGGATTTCTTGCTATTAACCAATCAGCTTGTACCACCTCCCTTGCATCATTTCCTAAAATAGAAACTTGTGCACATGGCTTTTCCAATTTGCTTGTAGGGTACAAACAATGGATAAAACGGAAGTTTTGATTTTAGAAGTTGAAAAGAATCCAGTTTTGTTTGACAAAGCTGAAAAAACTTACAAAGAGACAGTAAAAAAGAAAGATATTTGGAAGGGAATCGGAGAGATGATTCCAAAATGACCATATGACCAAATTTTAACAACAGAAGAGGCGATCCGCATTGAAAGCCGTCGACGGTTTTCCGCGTTCGTGTTCGCGCTCTATTTGAATGACTGAACTGATGAAAAGCCGCGTTCGCGCCGGTCGCGTTCGCGTTCGCGCTCTGTATAAACCCACCTTAATAGGGCCGATACGGTTCTTACATTTTAAGTTGCATATCATCGAGTGTGTGGTGTAATCTGACTTGGCTTGCCAAGGCTTGATTGATCTTGATCTTCATTGAGTGATCCTTGAAAACTCATTTTTATCACCTTTTGATATTGCTGTTTCTTTCATTTTTTTATTTTCTTATCAGTTTGTGCAGCAAAAGAGACTAAACATGTGATTATAGATGAATTATACCTGATTTAAAGATAATACAATCTTTAAGTAATTAATGCAAGACACACTGATACATATGTACGCTTATCTATAATACAAGAGTTATACGACACTCGACAAAAAACCTTCAAGATAGTACACGAAACATTCAGTGACAGTTTCTAGACTTTCTGAAACAAGAACATCTTGATAATTCTTGATCTGGATAAGATATTTGGATAGTTCGCTGATTTAGTCATTTTAATGTAGCACAAAAGCAACAACTTTGGCGTTCAGACGGCCTTTCGTTAAAATAAAGTATCGAGCGTCTAGCCAAGATAAAGTGGATAAATTCACAAGTATAACAATGCCTTCGAGACAATAAAACTTAGTACACTTTTGAATAAGATACCCATGAGATATAGAAAGGAATGTGAGAAGGTTATGATTCGTTTTTCTCTCATTGTAACATTGTTTTTCTATATAACTCTACTTTTATCTATCTTAATCAATTCTAGATACATTCATATTGTTTTGTATCATTTATATAGTTTTGTAGTATTTTTGTATTTTTATTTTGCCCTGTTCCTATACTGATATATTTACACAATATTTTTAATATGATACTATTTCTCTTATATTCTTTTATATATGTTATTTGTAGTTAGTAGATTCCAGGAAAGATTACCTTTGGTAAATAGATCTCAATAAAGATTTTATTATTACATTAAATATTGTGTCTTTCGGTGACAATGAAAAAGGAAACTACATCCTTGCGTAACATCGAACCAGGTATAAATCTACAGCATACATTACCTTTAAAAAAATGTTATTTGTTCCACTTGGCTGGATTAAACAATAGCATACATCCAGTACAGTTACAATATAACAAGAGGCCAACGATAGTAGAAATAGATTATATAAAAAGGTGTTATGAAAAGTTCAACTAAGGTGTATTTTAACCCTACATAGCTGGAAGCGGATGTGAACTTGTCATTTACCTACTAGCCAACCTACAGAGAGCCGTATGTCGTGATACACTGATTGCCTTGTAGAAGTGGGCTACATTAGGTCAGCGATTATTAAAAAGAATCAAATTCTGAAAGAGATATTTGGAATAAAGTTTACTGGAGTTGGCACAATGACTTTTGAACAGTAAGTTTGCAAGAATGTTATACATGTTTTATTGAAACGTTGCTTTTAGGAATTTTAAATTAATATTTTGTTCAATTTTCACTCAAAAGAATTTAAAAGACATTTTCTTAATGCTATAGTGGAATTTGGAATATTGAATATCTCCCATTTGCTCGCTGTATTTTAGAAAAATATACCAGATTTTGATATCATTTTCTTAAATTTCTCCACGTTAGTGATATTATAATCCATTAATATATCATTGTCATTTTAATTTCAATTTTCATATTAATTAATTCGATGTTGCATGTTAAGCTACATCATGAATTTTAATAACAGTTTCATTGATTAACCATGCATATATGGCCTCACATCTGATATCAGTTTATCCCAATCCATTTTTGTATCCAAAGTTTTCAGAATTTTGTTGTTGGTTTCTATATATATATATAAGGTCCACCAGATACACTACGTTGCTCCTGTGCCCCACAAGGGTATTACAGTAGTCGATATTACATCTGTATATCATGTCTGGAAACTTGGCAGGGCCAGATTTGTCCTTGTGTTCATTATTGGATTGAAACGATATCATTTAAAGACATGATTTTATCAGTGTTGGCGTATTAAGGTGATCTTTTGTAAACACTGTTTCATTGTCCGATATACTTCCAAAGAAAATTATCAATTGTAAAAACAACAGAATAGGCAGTAATTTTAGGAGTAGCAGGGCAGATATATGTTATTATATTCCGTAAAGTCAGTCAATGATATGACATTTAGTTGAATCATTGTGGATGGGCGTATTTCATCTTTTGAATTTAGATTACAATTTCAATCTAGACATTTCTAATTTATTACATAGCGTGTGATAGTAACTGCATAACCAACAGTATTTAATTACAAAATTCTCGTGCAACTATCTAATATCATATTCATGGTAATGTTATAAACTTAATTAATAAATCAATGTACAAGATGCATCTGACTGGATTTCGAGCGACACCACTCGGGTCAATTTCTGATATCTGATTGGTCAATGACGAACAATAAATTTGATATTTTTCTTTCCAACCAATCAGTAAAATATGTTTTCCTAATAAAATAATTTTTATCGAATAAATTTATACACGTCTCAGGGATATTTGGTGGTTCCTTGCATCGAAGTTAATTGTCTTTTAGAGTGGAGCAGTAAAGTAGTTATTGAGTTGCAGCGGTTGGAAAATCCACCACCTTAAAGTTTGCTTAGGTTTCATTGACATATAACTTGCAATAACATCCAATCAAGATAAAGACACCCCTGAAAATGCAATCTACCGTCGCATCAATATGATGCATATAAACCCGTTAAGATTTCAACAGATGTTGATTCCCCCATTAATATCACGTATCTCAATATTTATCCTATATTCATTAACATGGTAACTAACCCGTCGTCTTTTTCTTTCTTACAGACGTCAATTTACAGAACTATTTACAGAGCGGATGGATACCAGTTCTGGTTTGTCGCGTGCCACTGTGGCTAATGGCAGTCGGCTTTATGATGTTAGAGGCATGGCAGTGTCCAATATTACGGAAAGTTTGAATTATTTTAATGAAACTGATGTTTTTACTACCCCGGTATATATTTATATATGGGTAACCATTCTAAATGTGATTGTTTTTCTGGTTGGATCCATTGGGAATATACTTGTTATCTTTGTGGTATCCCGAGTACGGGAAATGAAAACTTCCACCAACTATTGTTTGATGAATCTTAGTATCGCCGACTTGTTGGTACTCATCATCTGTCAACCTGCTGCGCTTTTGGAAGTTTTTGGTCAAGAAAAATGGCTGCTGGGGGACTTCATGTGTAAGTAGAACCTTTCTTTTTTACTTTTAAAATGTTTTCAATGCCCTTGAAAGTTTCATGATTGTTAGTGAAGTTAGTTTAATTTGTAATCAACTGATGAATCATCATTCAATACATTTAGCAACTTAACCGAAAATTAATATACGCTCCTACTGCATCTTATATTGAGGTTTTGAACGAAGTGACCTGCCACAGGTGATCTGTTAGTTTTAGAAAACAAGAAAGTTTGACTTCAAATGATCAAAATAAGGAGCAAGTAGCCAATTTCGGATTAAAGCAGAGATCAACTTAATGAAAAAATCTGTATTCTACATAGGTTAAAATTAGGTCCCATACACAAACGTGACATGGTCCTTTCTAACATTCAGTTCATAGAACTTGCACTCATGCACTTGTTGGTAATTTGTTTTCTCCCTGAAAAAATATTTCTTATTCATAGCTATACTACAACATATACAAATATGTCTATGCATCGTCCACTGCTTCATTTGAAAAATTTACCATACGGATCGCCATTCCTCACATTCTAGAAGCAAACATTTTTTTCATTTCTATGGACAGATGCTGTCCTTTTTATTTCCTTGATCATTGAAAAATTATTTCGTGTTGAGATTGATATAATTATTTATAGATATTAAAAAACGTGGCATTTCAAGCCTGATAACTCATCCATTATACTTATTACATGACATTTTTAATTGCGACTTTACTGGTATCTTTCTACCAATTATTAACAATTATTATAATTATAATTGACAAATTACGCATTAAATAATAACACCAAGGAGTAACTTATTATCCTTGTCAAGTGAATGTCTGTGCTGTATTATTGAGGTAGCAACTTGGTCCATCATATTGCTGACAGGTCCATTACTGTATGCTTCAAAGTGCGTTTCATCCGGCGTTGCTGTAAGAGGTATACTACAGTAATGAATGGTATGACAACTTTTGGAATCATTTTCAGTGGTAGGACATAAGCTTATAAGCATTGTCAGATCTATGAGCTTATATATGTCTGATTGCTGACACGTTATACTGGGGAGCAGACGTCCCTTGAAGATTATTTACATTATTATTACATGAATAAATGTAGATGTAACATTAAACTAAATCACACGGTGCCCTGTGGACTTATACCAAATGTTTTAAATTATGGCAGCAATATAAGGCTAAATTTTTTTTTTTTTTTTTATGAGTAAAATAACCAGAATTTCACCTTAGTTTAAAGTTTCATAAAAAAAATTACGATGTCTTCAATTAACTGTTAAACCAGTGTAATACTCTATTGAACTGTTAAAAGGATTGTAAATGGGTTTTCTAATTTTTTTTGTGTATTGGGGACACCCTTGTTTGCCCTTAGTGAGACCTGACCCGTCGACCTAAACCTTTCAGGTATATGCGTAACTCTTTTATAGAAAATAATTGAGGCATGTCTAACGACTTTTAGTTAACATAATACAGATAATTATCCATACAAAGCCTATCTGATTAACAGTAATTTTCAATTTTTTCACAAACTATTGCCAACCGATTCGTCTGATAACCTAAATGATTAGACGATGGTGGTCGGTCAATCGAATTAACCCGGACAACAAGAAATGTAGACTATTATAGGTCGAAGGGCCACTTGTGTTTCGTACTATATTGATGCGAACTCATTGCGGAAAATGGTCTTCGAAGATAATCAAGTATAAACCAGGGTTTAATTTCCCCAGTCATATGAATGTCGTATGTGTAGCACATTCCCAGTAAAAATCTGGCAAACGGAGATTTGGTGGATGTAAAATACATTAAGGACATATTTAAAGTTTGTTTGTCGTTTCTAAAGTGAGACATAAGCCTCATTTGCTCCATTACGCTACAGAATTGTATTTGGTTACAAACTCATATAAAAAGTCAAAATAGATATCCGAATAATAAGAAGATTCCGAGTTACACCTGTTCGATGGAGGTTTGAAGTTCGATCGAAGAATGTTCCTTTCCTTTTTCACAATTGCTCATTGTGAAGGAGTTAACTCATTTGTCCAAAGAGACTTTAAAGTCGAATTTATTTCATATCATATCATTTTGTAAGATGGTTTTAATGATATTTAATATCATTCATATATTAAGGTTTTATGACAATATTTCAAAATCGTTTTACAGACAGATTAAAATTGAAAGAACAACATTAATGAGAACAAATTCCCACTAGAATGATACCTTTGGCATTTACAATCATCTGAAACAACATATATAGATATTTTTGAAAAACCTCACAAAAGGTATAAGAGATTTTCAACCCACACTCGTTCACGGTATTTCATAATATTTTATTACAACACATTCATTTTGACAATTAAAATCAAGTTACTAGCCTTTTTTCTTCGATTAATTTCATTCATTTCTTTCGAGAATTTGATACCTTTCGATTCATTCTGTTTCAAACGACAGCCCTTCGTTTATTTGTTTACTCATGTTTCAAGAAGTGTTCTTGATGCTGGTGCATGACAGAAAATGGTTACTTACGTTCCATCACTAACTAAGCGAGAACCAGGAGGTGTTACGCTATCATTGCTTAACAAAGGCGATAACATAACTTTTATTGGTTAGCAATATATATATATATACGTTAGCATACGTTAGCAATATATGTGAGCAATATATATATATATACGTTAGCAATATACGTGAACAATATATATATACATATATACGTTAGCAATATACGAATACGATACGGACTAGTAGGCCTACCACCAAACTACAAGCATACAATAAACAGAACCAGAAAAGGATAGTTTAGATAACAAGTTAACGAGTGATTAACACTTTATACAACGGCCAAGCAAAACATTGTAAAATGCAGTTTGTTGCCAAAACGAATGTTGCTAATTAAAGGATCATCTATTTTCCATTACGATACAAAGTCAAAGCATACTTAATGTAATCGCGAAAAATCCGGAAAGCTTTTAACTGACGACTCTTTGACCTCTTCAGTTGAATTCTTTTGCTGTCTTAGCCAATTAACATAGCTAATGGTCATCGATGACCGTGGTATCTTAACACCGGAACCGGATGTGGACGAGATATCTTCATTTTAAATGAGGTAAACAAGTCGATAATCGGAATCTTGAAGTAAACACTCCAGCTTTACCAACAGTCGAATTTGATATACAAATGTCAAGAAGAAAATAATTTGAAATTGACTTTTCATAAAGAAGTTGAAGCTACTGTTCCAGAACGATTATTTTGTTAATTGGAGCTGAAGTTCGTTGATCAAGAAAAGCATGTTGTCTTCTTATTATCAAGAAATTGTTAAGAATCTAAAATTTCAACCTAATCATATTTATATTTTTTTTTTCTTTTGTGTTTTTAAAGTTGTTGCTTCAGCAACATTTGTTGGAGCTCACATTGGTACAATCGAGAAAATTATATTTTGTTTTTATTTTATGTCAATAACTTTTAAAGAATCTTATTAATAAAATTCTAAAATTTCATCATATTCATATTTCATATTTCTTACCTTTTTTGTTTCTTTTCATGATATTTAATTTTCGTTATGTTTTGCAAGCTGTTGTTTCTGAAACACTTGAAGAGGAAAATGAGAAATATCGAATTGAAAAGACTTCTGACAATAATTGACAGATGGAATACTTGTATAACCGCAAACAATAATTTGATTTTTTTTTGCAGTCAGGTTTGCTTGAATATTACGTTGAAACGTATTACATGCATGGCAAACCTGGATCAATTTGATACACATACTGGATACATCGGAATCAACTGTTACTGTTTCAGTCAGAAATTAACTCGTTATTCATATTAGCCACAAACACAAGTACCTATTTGAATGTGATGACTTTTTTTGGAGATCGAAGTATCCCCTGATCCTCGTGATGCTATAACTATTGGACTGTCCACTTTTGCATTTGAACTTATCAATAGTTCACTAGCTGCAACCAGTGTATTGCCAAATTGTTATTTTGGATTTCGTGTTTCATTTTCCGATCGTTCACTTTTATAACAGCATTTGAACTTTGTTTCTGATGTGATGAGCGACGAGTTGCGAGATGAACAGGGCGTACATAAAACTCTATTTTATTTCATTAGATCACCGTATTTCTAAACTTTAATAAACTACTTTTGACCATTGGATGATGAGAACAGTCGTTATTTTAACAATACAGGCATTTATGTGTTTATCTGTAATGTTGCAAAACGAGCACATCTTGTTTTTATGGTGATGGTTCTTTCAGTGAGTGAAACGCTCATTGGAGAAATTGACAGATTATTGGCATCAACGATCAACTGGTTGTCTCAGCTCATATCAACTATCACATTGACCTTTGATTAGTTGTTCAGTTTGGACAATAACCCATCGACTTCGTGTGATACAAGCTGTGCACGTTAACGATCCCTCGACGCATGAAAAATGTATAAGCTAATGCCGTGGTTCGGGAAAATTAACCCTTTTTGCACAACCCCATTTTCTGCTGATATGCCTGTGTCAGATTCAAAAGTATTGAGATATATCATTAATAATTAGATTTCTTAACTTTCCATCACACCAGAAAGATCTTGGCCCCTTTGCGAATTCTTAAAAAATATTTTTTAACTGTCCAATTAACATTTAATGTTAATTAAATTTTGTGGTTTTGCCATGATTGATTTGATGTGACGTTAACTTAATTAGCATGAAAACAAATTGGTTTGAAGACCAAGTCTGTTGTCGATTATCATTTCTATCAATTTAAGAAATTAGATGTGTAATCAGTCAATATTTAATATACTTGAAGTTATTTTGGGTTTGTAGATTAATCTGACATTGCTAACTCACATGAATACCCAATCTTGTTTTTATCTTGTCGTTATGTCGAAGAGTTAATTGAACGCTAATAAAAATCTTTGAAACTTCCAAATCGAAAATATGAAGTTGATTAAGATATGACTATATTGACTACATGAATATCTGCGTTAGCTTATTGATGAAATAGAATGAGTTATCAATATCTGGCTACGTCATATAATCATAGATGATAGTGAGAACCACAGGTATTAGAATTAAAGTTCTCAACTCGACGATTCCTCTAAAGCCACCTTCTATAAAAATCGCTAACACTACGTAGGTCGTTGGCCAATTTAAGACAAATTATCCAAAACTCTTTCCCATAGCTATTCCCATAAACCGGAAATAGAAAATCGTGTAGTCCATTCTCAGTGTATCGATAGGCAAATTATTGTCATTTCTTTCAGGAAATTATTGTGTACATTTCGCCGATATTCGATCAAAATTCTTTATTGTTATACACCAATCAATCCTTCCTGATTCCTGATTTTTCTGTAGCATTCATATTATATGCTGGTTTTCATGATCCCAGCACGTCATTATAGTAGGTGGTCGTTTCACTAGCCTAACCAGGAGCAGGAAGAAAAACGTTAAAATCATTTCATTCTTTTTATATCCAAGCTGTGTCACATCTGGAAAATAACTCGTCGCCGATAAGATATTGTAATATAAATGTGTCCTAAATTGCAAACAGTATAAGAGAAAAGTTGGGGGGATTCAATAGCAACATAGGCTGAGATGGACTTTTTAAACTGAATTTCCTGTCAGATATTCATTTTTGCGGGACTGACTTTGAACCACTAAACCTACGCTTAGAGGTAGAAGATGCCTAGACGGTTGGGAATCGAGCAGAAAAGGGGCATGTATATACTTACTGTTCTGGTCAATCTGAATTATGCATTACGTGCAGTCGGGTCTCATCAGCCCAAAGAAGAGCAGAAATAGAGGCCATATAACTCTATATAACATATATAATATCATATCGGACGAATCATTGTAATTAACTAAGAAGAATCTGTAGACAATGACCACAGACGTTTATATTGCTAGTCAATGATTAGGTAAATATGCCATTGTATTCAATGTACAAAACATGCATTAGCTTAGTGGGTTGTTCTAAACACAAGTCAAGTTGACATACCAATTGACATCAAGGATGAATGAGCACGTCCTTCCTCACTTGCGATAACCACAACAGTACTTTGGTGGAGCTCATCATCGGCTCAGGCGTGACAAAGGTTGTCCCAGAGCTGTATTTTGGTCGGGTGTCACTTCGGTATTTTTGTATTAATTACGCAGTTTTTTCAAAATGGTTTAATAGACCCAATGAAGAAACATCTGATGTCATACTACATCCATACTTATTTCAGAGTTCTTAAAGCTATATACTAATCAATTGATATCATTAAGACAAACTTCATCGCATTAGAGTCTAAAGTTAACCCGCTTTTCATTCATTAATACCGCTCTTATAGGTACAATACGTAAAATAGCTATATTAAAAGCGTATGTTTGTTTAAAAAAAAACTTGTTTATCTGCTCTAATCAGATCATCGGGCTATAATCGTATTTTATATTACATATTGCCCGAGGAATCAAGATGATACGAAGGGTTAACCCACTAAAAGACTTACACTTGACATTTTGTATAAGCCATAGTTATAATTAAATGTGTTATCTTTAAAAGCATAAATGGTTTCAGGCTTTAGTTCCTGATTTTTCTTTGGCATTCATATTATATGCTGGTTTTCATGAGCCCAGCACGTCATTATGGTAGATGTTCGTTTTACTAGTTAAACCAGGAGCAGGAAAAAAAATCGTTTAAATATCATTTTATTTTTATCCAAGCTGTGTCACATCTGGAAACTAACTCGTCGCCGATAAGATATTGTAATTTAAATGTGTCCTAAATGGCAAACCGTATAAGAGAAAAATTGGGGGGATTCAATAGCAACATAGGCTGAGATGGACTTCTCAAACTGAATTTTCTTTTTCGCGGGACTGACTATAATGAACACTAAACCTAGGCTTAGGTGAAGGTAGAAGATGCCTAGACGGTTGGGAATCTGGTCAAATTGCCAACTGAATTTTGCATTATTTGGGCCCATCAGCCCAAAGAAGGGCAAAAAATCGGGCATATAACTGAATACCAATATCATATCATTGACAATGAAGCATCTATAGACAATGACCACAAATGTTTTCATCACTAGTCAAGAAAGTTGAATGTTCATTTACGTACTTTAGTTTTTATTAATATCAATATTGTAATGAACGTTTAGGTAGGTCATAACTATTGTATATTCGACAAAGTGTCAACTACAATCAACACTTAATCATTTCAAGATCAGGTGTCAGAAATAGCTCTATGGTTCTGGAATCAAGACAACTTCATCTATTATTAATACTATACTAATTGCAACATATTCCAGTATCAAATTTTCTAATATAAATAGATAATATTCAATCATCAACAGGCCAACTCGGAAATATATAATAATATCTCACGTCAAATCCATTGGGAAATCTATCAATTTTAAAATTTTATGAAAACGTGCTTTCTTCTTTTAAATAATGACACGTGATCCGCCGAAAATCTGTGGATAAGATGTCTGATATTGCTGCCACAAGCCGCTGGGCTGCTTTATAAGCTCAACTGCCACCCCGGGTTACTTCAATATGAAAAGCTCCCTCTGGTCGATATAACATGTATTCCAAATTCTCACTCACTGAATTCCTTCATAAAGTGTGCCAGTGGAAAGTATGTTTCCACTACAGGTTTAATTATGCAGGCAAAACGAAGTTCACTTGATTTTCTGAATATGAACACGATCTTTCTTTATTCATGACAACATCAAGTATTGCCATGACTTATAGTTTTTTTACTCTGTTAGTGAAGTTACATTTGCAGTCCAGATATTGGAAGATCCAGATATACTCAGCTACAGACTTCTATAAAATTGTATTTCTTAGAACCTTATTTAGTTACTTTTTATATTGCGCATCTAAGTTTTCCAACTCGGTGCACTGTGGTTTGAAAATTGGACATGATAAAAGCAAGTTCTCACAAACACATTGTTAAGTAGTTGGAAATTAATATTGTTGTCTGTAATTCTAGAACTCTGAATCTCATTTAAGATAATTTTCCCACTTGTCTTATAGTTGTATTTTGCATTATCTGGATGATAATATTGAAATTCAGCATTGGCCTTTTTAGTTAATAAATTCCTTTCCAACCAATTTAGCAATTTGTATTAGAAGTCTACGATTCTTGGTTATGGAACCTGTCAGTCGGAGTCGGAGAGAATCATTCACCATTTAGTATTAGTGGAACTTAGTGCGAAAGGTATTTTTTGCCGGTGTTAGCCACAGGCACCAAAGGTGTTGGCGTGGATGCAGTCAGCTGATACAATCCCTCAGCCAATCGAAAATTGTAAGCTGACTGGCTCACAAGTCTTTCCTCTTATTAATAATTTTCGAAACTGGTCAACTTCGGTTGGATATTGCCCATGGTTGTTAAGGTGGCCTCACACCATAGCGATCACCAGTTACTCTCATGCAACTGAGTTGTGAGTTGAGTTAGGAACTCGTGGCCACTTTCATTAATAGCAATCACAAGCCAAAGGTAATCGCTATGGTCTTTGGGCACCTTAATACAAAAACGACTTATTGTTAATAGATATTGAGGTATATCGAAATCAACTTGTTGTCCTAGACTGAGTTTGCCGATTTTCAATCTTTGATGGCTCCAGACAGCTCAGATCATATTGCCTTAAACTGAGCTTTTTCTAATAACTTTCCCATGTATTATCAAGCAGACGATCGTAAAGATGTTTAAGATAATTCAAATATGAACACATTACTTGGTATTGCATTACTTAGATAAGTAATAATTTAACCAGAGGCTTGTTTGTAGCCATGGATTCCAACCACAATAGTCCAAGACATTCAAATATCTTCGATTGGAAATTTGTTTAGATCAATTGTCTTCGATTTGGCTGCGAGTTGATATTTTGGTAAAGACAAATATAACAGTAAACTGAAGCAAGATGGTTCTTCAGATTAAATTAGTCACTACAACTCTGACAACTGGACAAATCTTCAAGTCCGTTATCTGTGGAATTCGGGTTAATGAAGGCCAATTGTTTCATTGAAGAATTCCAGAAATACATATCATGAACTGGCAGCGTTTAGTCAGTAGAGCAATTGTTTCTCATTGACAGATTCCAGAAATACGAGAGTTTGTTGAAGAGCATCTTCAAAATGTGAAGCTTTAAGAACATCGTACCTTGACTTGACTGCAATAGTCACCTTTCTTGTATCATGGAATTTTGTACCCTATAATGTTTACAATTCAATGGAATCGCTGCATTCCGTAATATAAAAATATTTGCTATTGCAGTAAAGGTATAAGTTGTAATAGTTTGACATTGTGAATTATGGCATATATCTATCGGATTGAAACAAACTTTTGCAAGTACCAACAAGTACACTCATTTAATGAATCATAGACATAAGAACCGGAAATCATTATTGTCTTTGAACCAGACCATCGTTTTAGCCAGGCAACGTTTAGTTAGTCTGTAACATGTTCTAAAGTTGGCAATCGGTCGTTATTAGACTGAATGAACTTCTTTCAACACTAACTAGAGATGAGAAAGATCATGTCATCAACTAAGTATATTAAGGTCAAATTCTCCTATGAAACGAAGATACTGTCACACTTCGGTAATTGGCTTATTTTCCGGTTGGAGTGAATAAGAACATTCATATAATTGTATTGTATTAATTAATTTAGCCGTATTTATCAATGATTTATCTATTGTTGACACTATTGGGTTAATGCCGTATGATTTATTTTGTTTCGTAGGAGTCTAAAGACAGATCTAAAGTAGATCTCTACCATTGATAATATAGTTCTGTTCGATTCGATTGGGCGCATACTTGATCCTTGCACATTCTAATATTGGTTAAGACATGCATTGATGTAATCTTAATATTTCAATGGCCACTATATCCATTGAAGATTCCAAAGCACATCTCGCTTTTGTTAAATAATACTAATTGGTAATTGAGTGATATGTGGTCTCAGCCCTCTTCATTTTTAAGACACATTTTATTGGTTATGTTAGCAATGGACAAAACATTTAGATCGTAAAAAATGTAGACCTAATATAATAAAATATATTGAAAAAGCCACATATTTGTATAATCAACGTATTTGTAAAATTAAAAAATGAATTTTTAATATATTTGAGTTTTTATCTGTTTTTTAATCATTTATTATTTTAAACAACAGATGTGAAAATTGTGCGAAATTGCATTTAATAATTTCATTCAAATAACTAGGCCAGTCGAATTAATGGTTCCTTATCTAAATTATTAAATATTTTATTTTTATGCCAATGACATAGGATATTATCAGTGCTAAAAGTTCATTGATCAATACTTCATCGACATTAATGGGTCACTGTTCACTATATGTTGGCTATGTAAATTGTTGAAACGTTGTGTACAATACAACTTAAACGGTATAAAATTGTGTTCTGTTGTTTAATCTTCATTAAGTGAGACAAATAGATATCTTAAAGGAATACTACCTCTTTGAATGGACATAAAATTAAAAGTCTCAAACTTTGAGTATATATTCATCAGTTGGACTGACCAGGTGCCATGAATAAAGAATAGAATCTTAAACTTAAGTAATTAGTGAAACACGCTTCTGGGACTGTTTCAAAATTACTTAGTTAAATAAATTATTACTTAGTTTTAAGGACTATATTGGATTAAAGAGGGATTGTCCACTGATAAACAAAGAATCTTGGTCAAATTTAAAAATTTCAATTTTTTGGGTCATCCAAAGACGTAGTAAAACCTACAATGAAACTATTACATGCAATTCATTTAAAAATCTTCGATAGATATTAACATATTGCTTATATCTTCTATAGCCCATGTAAAAAGTGTTGAACATGTCTACAGTACATATGCCTAATCTTGATTTAGTTAAAGCATATTGATTTGATTATTTTATGTATAAACATGATATGGCGGCAAGATAAAAATATAACGGAGAGTCGTCAGCGGATAGTTTACATTAATCTGACTGTTATCTAAACTTATTAATACCGTATATCACAATATAATCTTATTTCATACAGATATCGAGAGTTAATGAAAAATCAATGAACGCATTAAATAACAAAAAGGCAAGGTCTATTTAATACCAACCTAAAAGTCATCGTATCCCGAATACGGGTTTTAGCAAAAGGGACTCCCATTTCATTTCATAATGCCCAACAAGGTGATATGTTTTGTCAAGCTAGAAAGAAAGCAAGATAGATAGAAAGAAAAAAGAAAAGAAACAACTAGGCTTATGTTTCACAAGGATAACAACTTGGGTGTATAATTAAATATCCTTTCGACCAGCTGGTCCTTGGCATTGATCTTTCCCAGATTATCCATACGCACTTACAGTTGGGTCGACGGGAATTATGAGTAAAGATAACTTATTCAAGGCCATCACTCTTTAACACACCGATTGAGAGCGGAACCCACAGTCACTAACCGATTGTGCACCCAAACAGAATAAAGTTATCAGCCCACTTCGTTGTAAGGCTTAAATGCAACAACGGTCTTTTTCATTGTAATTAAGACAAATTACTGTAAACAACTTTCTCCCCCGAAGTACCAGCCAATCAGTCTAGAAATATAAAATATGACGGATCGGGAAGCCGGAAATCCGGAGGAACCATCCTAAGGGCACATCGGAAAGAAAATACAGTCAACAGCCAGTGGTGTCGAGTTCATTATCTTTTCAATAGTATAGAGATTTACATAATTCTCTTATCTGTACTTTTATATAAGTGCCTCAAGGTAACTAGTAGAACTGAGGTTACCAACTTTAACCTTTTCTACATGGTATATTAGTATTGGACACTGAATAAAAAGTACAGTTCAGGTACCAACAAGATTATTTCCCTGGTTAGTGGTTGCCTGTTGTACACACAGGTTTATAACGCCTGTAAACTAACGATTTTTCCTTTTCACATTACAAAAAATATTATTGGGACAGTTGACATCCGGTTAACACAACAGAAAAACTCGTCTTCTTAAATGAAGAGTTCCACTACAAAGCGTTCCGAGAACGGTTTCATTTACACTAGCTTCAAGAACCTTTCTCAGACCACTTGATTTACAGTTATATAACAGGTCATATTTTATAGCGGCCTGGATAAAATGAGCTAATATCATGCTAATATCATATTCACTGTATGTAGCGTTTATGTCAATTTTTATTGTATCACTAAACGCGATATTGTTAATTTTTACTAAATGCTTTGAAACGGCACCGAAGGCGATTTATTGTTATTGCCAAAACATTGTATAGCAACACCAAAGCCTATTTTACCTTTTAAAATCAGTTGATTCCCCATATATTTTCGAAGATCTCCGCCGCTGACCACTAGGATTCTTTTGACAAAATTGATTTAGTTTATGCCCCGTAAAGAAATACTGAGTACTAAAGTTTCTCATGAAACAGGTGGATATAAGTCTGGCATTATTCACTTTATGTGATAACGAAGAGCTTATTTAAAAGCCAGATCAAAGGAAAATCTGAAGAAAATACTCTTAAAGATGTTTCTTTGAAATATGTTTTATAGAGAAGATACATCAAGTATAATTCAATTTATTCACTTCTTCAATATGTTGATAACATTTCAAAATTATATCATTTCACAGTGGGATTAATACCACATTCTGCTTTTAGAATATGAATATATTTATAATAATATTCTTTTACCAATAGTAAAAAAGGTTGTCATGTACGTTTTGAAGTTGGAATTCTCAAAGACTTTCAGAAGCAAATAGAATCAACGTGTTATTCTTCAAATACATTGACGGTGGTCATAGTTAAAAGAAGAGGCGTTTTATTGGAAAGATGTATATTACGTAACATTCTGCTCGCTAAAGGAGGTAGACAGGGTACAGAGAAATACTGAAGGCGTTTTTTCTCAAGTCTCTGTAACTGAATTATTCCATTTCCACTACGCAGACCTAAGTGAATAGAGACACTTCTCTAATATTTATGAAGACATTTAACTGAAAATATTTCGATAGTTTAAGGTCTGGAACGTACGAATGTCATTAAAATACATTTAACTGAATGTCTACCGAAATTGCCGAAGCCTGTAAAGTGCAAATGTAATTCAAATCTTCATGAAATTCACACTCATAAAGTCAGTCTGAAACCAATGAAGTGAGTTAAGGAAATAGCTATTTTTGTCTATATTTCAACTTTTATTTAATGATTTGGAATTAAATTGGGTTACCTAAAAGTAAAGCAATGTGTAGGATATTTTGGCCTCAATACTAATATTATTGCGAGAGGTCAATTAAATTCAAAATTAAAACTAAAAACAGCAAGTCTTCAAATTAAGGCTTGTCATCATGCAAATATCACTATTCCATTACAAGAAAAACCAATCGGACGCGTATAAATAAAACAAGCCACCTCAGCAGCTGAAGCACGTGTCGATTTTCAATCTGATGACAACTTGATTTTCCAGGACTGTGATCTGATGCTGGCATCTAACAAAATCTTAGCAATATTGCTGAAGTAGAAGAATTGAGCGCACCGACGATTGAAAAAAAACGCAGTTGCCCACAGTTGCTTATGTTCTCCTTCAAAGCAAATATACGATCTGGTAGTTTGTTTGTAGCAGTTTGCATTCGGTTGATTTGAGTCGGAAATCTTTGGATGTAAGTCCACTTTGTCTTATCACCAGTGAATGCGAAACTAAGAAAGCTATTCAATTTGACACACAGTTATAAAAAGATGAACTATACAGACTACTGATTTTACGGAGTACCTTTTATCAAGTCGAGTCTGTTAACGATTATGCTATCGACCCTTTGGTATTCGACAACGAGCTCTTCAATTAGAGTGCAAATCGGCACTAAGACCTTTACAACATAATGGATTGTCTTCTCTGATTTCTGACGAAAATATAGCTTGTACCAGACCGGAAAATTAAATTATATATAAGACATTGCTGGTAGAAAAGTATACTATTTCAACATAGCACCCAATATTCAACGTTTTTTTCCCAGAAAGCGAAACCGTACATTATACAGACAGCTATTCCAAATGTGCTTGTGCTCAATTAAGCATGTTTGTGGTCGTCCTAATTGTTCACCACTTTCAAACCATCAACTTTTAATTAAATTTAACAAATGATTAGTTTTAAAATCATTGAATAAGAAACACATTTAAACCAATCCAAAGAATATAAAAAGTTCACGAAACAAATTACAAAATATATTTAATAACATATTCTAATTAAATTAAGTTGACATTTGCAAGCGGAAAAATCGCGTCTTTGAGTCGATCGTCCTTTTACAGATTCATTAGACATTTAATGCCATTAGATTTATTTAAAGGTAGCCATACACGTAGATCATAACGCTCACAACTTAATTTATTTAGTACAGAGTTAAGAGCGTTCGTTTTTGGGAGCGCTATTGTGAATGTACAAACTGCATTGATTCCAACAGTACCGGTACCTGTGGCGCCAGACAGGGTATGCTTACTGTTGTAGACACCCGATACCACTTTTCATTATGAAATACTTATCACTTATGTATGATTTATATACTTCCTCATGTGAAACGTTAGCTTCTACCAATGTGTCGCCAATATGTTGTTTAGATTTCATTTTCGTTTTTCGGTTAGGAAAATTATATATTTTGATCAAGATTGTTTAAATTTTCCATATTTGTAAAACGTTTCAGATGAACTTCGGAAGTCTTATATTTTGTATTACGTGATAAGAAATCATATAGCTTTCTTGTAACTAAACGCGCGAAGTCATTTCATTTTTAAACGAGCAATCAATGTTTTAAAACAATAAATAATGGAATTGGGCGAAGTTATCTCCAGAATCCAAAGAAACGTTTCCAGGTTAATGTTTTGGAAACAAGATGTCTACAGATTCAATATATCACACGGTAAATTGAAAACAATCGTTATGTAACTAATTCAACCCGGAAGTTAGTGAAGCTATTGGTTGGTTGGTTGGAAAATGACAAGTTAACGTTCGCACTAGGTGGTTGCTGGTAGTCGTAGTAGTTGGTAGTGGGATTTGTTCAAATTTTATGATGCTGTGTTGTTGGTTTGGTTGTTGATACTTCGTAAGAGCTGGTCGGGTCGAATGACATGGCGGTGAAACCCGGTCCTGTGTGGTGTGGCGTGAGTTACTCGATCTCCTTCATTCTTCCGAACTCGTTCTGATATCATGGTAATTCTTGTTGATTGGTAGTCGAATGGCAGTCGTATGTTTGGGTTGGTTTGGTTAGATTATCTGATAACTGTTGGAAAGCTGGAAGACCTGAAAAAAAAGCTATTTTCAAGGATCATGGTGAAACCCCGCAAAACCTGTACAACAATGGCAGATATCGGTTTTGGCGGTTTAATGTACAACTGGCAACTCATGCAAAGTTATATCCTTGGTTATAATTATGTCGTCCATAACAGTGTATGTCAATGTAGTAATGTTCAAGAAGTAAGACAATGAAGATCGAATTGTAATTGTATCAGTGAGAAATCGTTTATTTTGATAATTAGCCAAGGTGTGTGTCATCATCACCTATAATATCATCAACGGATAATTAAGTGCAATATAGAAATGAAACGTCTAATTCAGTGTGAAATGAATGCTAAATACGTTACATCCAGACCAATCTCTCAATCCAGCTATTTGATCTGCCAATAAGTAACAATTAGCCAACTCTCACTATTCAATATTTAACATGTAGATACAGGAAGACAATGAGAAGAAGACGACGTGATCCCGATGAACTCTGATTAAACATCCCAGTTAAAGACAGACAATTCCACACTACAAATGTTTATTATAATCTTTTACTCTAGTGGTCATTTATTCAACTTGGAGTAGACATATTTATCACTCAGAGGATCTTTTGTCGTGAATATTACGTAAACAATAATCTTAAAGTTCCTTATTGCGACATCATTTTCTGGAGTGTATTAAATATTTTATTGACCATGCAAACGCTCGCTCAACTCAAAATAGAAATTGGTCTTGATACTACTTCGATGTATTATGAAAATGCTGAAGGTTGTCGGCCATAGACAAATTTCTACAGAGTCTGGCAACTTTTTTTAAATGTTGACCTGTCAATGTTTCTGTCAATGGATGTTTTAAATGTCGTAAACGAATGGAACAATCCGGAGGTCAGATGTATTGACTGATTCGTCTTACTTGTCGATTTCTCGCAATTCCAGTCGTTCTACACAATGAACATGGAGAAAAATGTCACTTTTGTGAAGCTCTTTAATGACTTTTAGGAAAAGTCTTACAGAAGTGGGAACACTTAAATCGTGTAATTAGCAAAGTGACAAAGCTTTTTCTGATACACAAATACCTGAAGTATTTGGTTGGGTTCATTTCGGTAAAAGGCAGTTCTGACTTGAGTTAGTTCCATTCCGATCATTAAAAACATCTTCAATTAGTTAACGCTGGTACATTGACTTTAGACCTTACCTTACCGTACGCGACAGAGCCTTACAATATTTGCAAGACTCCTACTGCATTATTATGTCGGGCTTCCAATATATCCTTCAGGCCTTTATACGCTCTGTAGGCCTGTAATGCATTCATTAGAAATATAAATGCCAAGCCTTACTACTTTCGCCAGACTATAACTCTGGGCTTTTAATAATCCTGTAGATCTTTAATACATCCTTGAAGCCTTCAACACACCTTTAAGCCTCTAAGTCATCCGCGAAGCCTTTAACACATTGTTGACCACATCCATCAAGACCTTTACTACATCTGTCAGACCCTTAGAATATCGTCAGATCCTTAGAATATCGTCAGATCCTTAGAATATCGTCAGATCCTTAGTAAATTCGTCAGATCCTTAGGACATCGTCAGATCTTTAGTACATTTGTCAGATCCTTAGATCATCGTCAGATCCTTAGAACATCGATTTGCTTCAGATGATTTGTTATTAATATAAAGTTCATTGCAAAATTATTTCTCAAAAGAGCAATATTTACAGATAATGTAGACATGAAAATCTATTGCTATCACTTTAACTCTTAATTTATATAACGATAGATCAATCGTTTGAAGATTAAAAGATTAAAAGAGTGGAGTTCTACTACTATAATTATGTTCGAGATTTCTGAAAGATTGAGTGTGATAAAGACGACTGGGTGCAGGCATTAAGACTAATGTACAAGATAACATATTACTTTGCATTTAAAGGGACAGATGCCAATTCTTTTACCAATCGTACCTTTTTTAGCTAAAGTTATCAGATATAGTGTTCACAGCTCACCATCGAAATTTCAACCTTCATTAGTGTCCAGAATTCGCGTTTGAAAGTTAAAAAGACAACTCGTCTGTTCATTTTGAGGATATGTCCGACCCACTATTATTCATGTTGTCTCTACGACAAATTGGTTAAAACTGTTATAAATTCACCCAAAAGGCCAATGTGAAAGTGTTGGATACACATCCTCCGACCATTTTGAGCGACAATAAACATACATATTACCGGGAAAAGAAACGACCATTAAATACAAGAATGATAAATTAGGTTCTTGCGTATCCTGTCAACCACGTGGTCAAAACTCCTAGAATTGGTCTCTCTGGGATAACCCGTGTCCATTTACAGCCGAAAGATTTACCAGACTACTGACTAGAACGACCAGCATTATTTGTCCGATAAACCTAGAACATGGAGTGAAGATTCCAACTGTCCTCAAAGTCGAACTTGCATAACGGAAACTCTATATTTAATTGGGGATATTAACATTGGTTATTATCCAATTCTGGAAAGTAAATGATGGATGAGATTTATAACCATAATCTTTAGACTTTTATGGTTACATGCCTCTTAAAAGAGTGTTTCACATTGCCGTCTGAACCTATCAAATCAATTGGAAGGGCAGTTAATCGAGGAAAAACGTTTCCTTCTAATAGCCTCTCAAGAGTTAATTCTGGTGCACTTTCCATGAGAAGAGTACAAGATGAGTCTCAATTCCCGACATGTCAAGTGTCTCTTAATCTTTTTCTGCACTTGTGTACATCAAATGGGTCATACCAAACCGCCCAGCACTATAGGATGCCTATAAGGCGATGATGACGTTCTGTCAGAATTCTCTGTTTTAGTGTGATAAAATGAAATCGCATTTTTTTGACCAAAAAATAGTAATAGCGTTGCAGTCATCTGAAAATCACCAGTCACCACCCAAATCTATTTAAATAATGTGAGATTTTGTGATACCAGTCCAGATTGGAAGAAAGTGTACTGCCATAGCTGTGAATACCGCGCTATGTACGGTATAAACCCCACAATGTCCATAAACCTTTGTATTGCCGGGACATTGTCTGTATTTCGTAATTGAGAAGTGATCCAAGGGGAAATAATTGAACAGCTTTTTGTTGAGAATTGTTTTCCCCAATGTCAATATATAGAAGTAAGACCGTCTGAGCCTCTTTTTAAACCCAATTCTGGTTGAACAATTTGTCTAACTATTTTTTTTATTAGCAGTCTTCCCATTAAGTTACTCGTTAGTATTGATCACATTGAACAGTGATTTCTCTCGAATGACTTACGTAACATGTTCATTGTAGATTGATTTATTCTGTTGTTTAAGTCTATTGCCTCGCTTAAGACTTCAAAGAAGCTGTTGATTGGAAAATTCTTGTTCGAGTTAACTCATCAATCAATTGGCATACAGTTATGTCTTTTCTGAAGGCAGTACGTTGATGTGATCTGAATGGAAGATATCAATCTTGAAGGATTCAGCTCATCTTGGCAATCAGGCTTTAACAGAATAATAGATCATTAACATTAAGTGTATCAACTCTTATGCTAGTGTATAATCTACCCCAGATCTAGGATGCAGGAAGATCTACCCACATGGCCTTATCCTAAAAAAAAAAATTCCTCGTGGACAAGTGGCGTTCACTTAGGCCAGTCGGACCTCAAACCAACATATTATGCGTGTTTTGATGTACTTTTGTGCACTTGCTTCGGGTTTAGAAAAATTCCTTCAGATGCAGATCTCTATCATCAGCAGTCTCGGCGAATGATGCTTGATATTCTGGTTCGATCATCTATGCACTTAACATGTGTTTCGTGTAACTCAGTTATGTGTAAACCACTTAAATCGGTTGCTTTTCAACACTGTATACCCCACTTTAGTACATCGAGATACGCATGTAATTAAAATGCTTTCTTAACGGTCTTAAGTGCCAAAGTCTGAAAAATAAGTTAAATTTGAAATGTTGGCATTTTCAATGTCAATTATTTTTAATGCAATGACGCCGTTTATTGCGAAGTCTGATAGAAGATTTATCCACAGTATCTTTGTAAGCCTATTGTAAATTGCAGCTTATATAAGGATGAGATTGTGTGGTTATTTTCGTGTACAGAGAAGAACAAAAAAACGAAACCGTATATTTAATATCGTCATGGAAGCCCAATATCTTTAACATTATAAATCTCATAAAATTGATTATTATATATATTCACCCATAAATACTTCAAAACATGGCAATAAAGAAACATCTTATAAAATGATACGTTAATACTTTTACTTCCGCATCTGGAATTTGGTTTTTATAAAATACTTATACAATTCCCTTAGTTGAAATGAGTGATGTTAGTGGACCTTCAAGTCATTTTGTGTTCTGTTTTTTTTTTCTTTTTTTGTGTTTGTCATATACAACTGTGTTGTTTATCTTCAATCCAATGTGTATTGAACCGTAATTCAAGTATTGTCAAATTGACTGATAACAAGGGGTTTTGTTGACAAAAAAAAAAAAAAACAGTTGTATCGTTTTAAAGCATACTTTGAACTCTGAATTGGTACACCAGGACCCTTCGATTTGAAAGTAGACTTTCCATGAGCTATAAGATATATTAGGACCGCTAGGTATCTCCTACGGGTGTGTAATGCGAATACGAAATAAACATGATATCAATAACAAAGTGGGAGACAGTAGATTGTAACTACTATAAGAACGTTAAATCGGCCTTGTTTACGGAAATTAAGATTTCCAATTCGAGAAAAACAATAGATTTCTGCAAAGTGGGATCCCAATTATAAGTTAATTGTTATTGTCATAGATCCTTGGCACATATTCCTCTGTTAATTGTTTCCGTTGCGTCATACAAGTGCTCTTATTTCTCCTGTCTTTGCTGCACGTGGTATGAATACAGGTTATCATATTTTCAACCATAAGGTTTTTTACGATTTCAGCTCAAAATTAGTCATAAAATAAAGTGTGTGTCGGATGTATTTGATCGTCTTGCATTATACAAATACATTATTCCACACCATGCATACCCTCATCATGAGTTAGGTGTTTATAAAGTCATATAGTGATATACAGGTTGTATCAAAATCGGCCAAAGTCTTAGACTTTTATCGTGGGTTGTAATCTTGACCGACATGTGAAAGTGACCTTGAATAATAATACGCTCCTATAAATCTAGTCGACTCAGCAGTAAATGGGTACAGATGATCCTAGAAAGAACAATGTCAAGAGGATTGGTTATATAACTAAGATCTTTGCCAATCGTTGTAAACAATTGCTGTTGGTTTCTTGTCTTTCATATGGTCCCATAGTTTTCTATACTGATAATAAAATAATAGTTTTCTCGCCCAGGCATAACACTCCAAAGTTATGTCATTATAAATATCATTTACAGTGCATGATTTATTACGTATAGCTTAATACACTAATATCTATTAATGATGTTATTCTATAGAAGATAAAGCTGTAAAACCCCTGGTAATTCTGTGTAATATATAACAATTGTCTTGAAGATGACAGATAAGAGCCACAGACAAATAACAAAGGTGTTAAAGTACATTATGACTTCAGACAATATGTTCCCTCAAGACAACATATAATATTATCATAAAGAACCATACTGTGAAGCAAAACACTGCATACTTCTAAATTATTTATCAATGCACATCGACATTGTAGGCAATATGTCAGGTCACATTATAAATTTCCTTCAAGGGATTGGAAACTTAACCATCATCAATCTATTAATTACAAAATGATGAGTGACATTGATTCCGAAATCGTTTCTGATCTTGGTTCCTGGTAGTGGACAACTATTAAAATACATAAAAAAAACATATTATAACCGATGTAGACTGACGCCTAGTTGACAGAGTAGCATTTAGGGTTAGCGTCCACTGTTTTATAAAACGTTTCTAACAATTTCAGCGAAAAAAATGGTTATATCATAAACCAATTTTAAAAAATCGCAAATTTTTTATGAAATAAAAGATATCGATACCTACCTCGCGATACGATTCGCGTATCGTAGCAATCACCGATATATCGCGCCAGCACTACATAGGACGTATAGGTGGGAGTCTTTCGTTCTGATAATAGTTATTAGCTTGGTGTCTTTGAAGTTATACACTGATACCGCAATGAAGATTTCCATAATATTAGAAGTCCTGTATTTAATTACTTGCCATTATTTGTATCAGTCAAGTGATTCGTATTTTAAAAAGGAAACTGTAAAAGAAACCTGAAAGGAGAAGCTAAAGTATTTTTCTATTATGCCATGAACATTCATCGAAAATAACTCTAGGGTTAAGTATCAGATATGTATTAATCATTGGTCTTGTCAATATTCTATCGGAATATGAATATCAAAATCGATAAATAGACTATAGTTCAAGTGTTCACTATTCTGTAGTCTCATAAGAACACTCATTCATCAAAATCTTTAGAAATAAACAATTCACAAAGCATGTTTCGACCATTCTGCTCATCTATTTAATAAAGCTGTTCGAGTTTTTCTACCAGTAATATTTATCTATATATTAAACATGTGTCATATTTGTCCTCGTATATCAATACTTTATTATATCAATTTGCCAATTGTAAACACCAGTTCTCTTTTCTTCTTCAGATTTGTAAAGACAATGATTTACGTCTATTTCAACGCAATATTTGTAGGAAGCAGCATGTATAATGATATTTATGAGACAAGCGTTGTTATAAATATCATGAACGCATAAGAAACATAATTATTAAGATTCATAGCGCATAAGGTTCATACGTTTGTTTTGTACAAATTACGACTGATCAATATTAACTTCTTTTGACTTAAAGTTCTATAAATTTCTGCCTGTATATGCCCTTGTACGCATTGTAATAATTCCTTAGTGTCTTGTATTGAAGGTCGTAGCTTCATGGGTGCAAATACCTCACTTTTGAAACGACGACAAAACTGAAGTGTCTAATTTAACCATTCTCTTAACGCCCTGGAAGATAAGACAACCTGATGGTACGGTTTGCAGAAGAAGTGGGTGGTGAATAATTGTTACAAAAATGTGATATAGATAGCTGAAATAAGTTGTGTCTGGTGGCAAATATTTAGACTGTACACCTTTAACGATGGATTCGTGCAAGTTAAGATCCTTGAATTTGATAATCTCAATCAGGTGTAACCGCCATTCTGAAACTTCTACCACTGAAAATGGCATAACAATTGCCCCTCCATATTTTAGCAGTGAGCAAAATAGAGTTTAGCTGTAAAGCTTCATTCCCTTCATTCTATTGATGATAATCGGCTTTCACTTTCAATAGTGTCCAACCTTTTCAACAGTCCAGATAGAAGCTAATCATGGTCGTTCCTCATTACATCTTTACCAATAAACGCGGCTTACAAGTCCCGAGAGAAGAGGTCCCTGTTTAACCCAGCGTCTGTAGAGTTTGTTAACAGATATCAAGGGATTCCATTAACTCGGTATTTGTCAGAATGATTGATTGGTTATTTACTGATTAATCAGGTCTACTAATCGCTTTGTTCGCGGTTAAACAGATCCAGCATACGACAATGGTGTGACGAGCCTTCGGATGGTTTTGTTGACAACTATTCGCTTCCTTTCAGTTATACTGCAACGGTGCTGTTTGTCGTGTTCTACCTGTAAACCGCAAAGTAGATTATTCTTACAAACTGTATAGTTGTTTGTAAGAGACTGGATACGGACTTTCAATTGAGATAACAGCTAAGATATTAACAACGTTTCATTTACACTATATTCAAACTAACAAGAGGTCTACACTAAATCTGAAGAATCCACCCGAGATCTTCTTCCTCTTAGCACGACGTGATCCTAACCCTTGCTAACGAATGAATCCTATGCCCTTCCTCCTTCCTTGCCAAAACGAGAGTTTCCCAAAATATGTTTTCGCCCTATATATATCCTCCGATAGGTGTCGCTCTGAACAAAGAAAATAATTTAAATTTCCCTCCAAATTTGGGCCGACATCTGGAGATAATTCTAGAGTATAGTAAATGCTACTATACCCTTTTGTTCCATTACGACCCCAGGAGGTAATAGCATTAGCGGTGACATCTTTGTCTCCAGTCCAGGCAACTTTTTACAACATACAACAAGGCTACAATACCATAGGGTCGCAAAATGTCGTTGTTATCTTAAATTGGACAATTTTGGACGATTATTATGCATATATTGAGTCAATAATATATAACCACCCATACCCCATTAGCATGCTGACATTTACATCTTTACCATATACAATTGTCTCAACACACCAAATGTTTTTGTTTGGTTTTTTTTTTAAATGCACTTGTGGTTTCATTTTGTCATTGAGATAATAATTAGGCATGTCCTACTGCGATGATTCCCCGGTCAAAAAGATGATTGTTGCCATAGTTTGTTCGTATTAGGTAAGCTGAACATTTCTATAGTATTCGACGTCGTGTAAAATCTTTGACGGACGAATATCACAACCAGCAAGAGTTCACGGAAGCCATCAAAATCCCAGACTTGGTATGTTTCTGTGTGTCACTTCAATCCACTTTTGTTTCAATCATCGGATGGTTTGCATACCCACATGGAACGTGAGCCGAGATTGGACTGTCGGTCACATGGTTAGTCTACCGACAGATTAAAGTTTTATATTGACGGTCAAAATAAGTTTTCGGTCGAAATTTCCAAATGTGTAATGATTTCCGGCCTCGATCGAAACAATGCTCGAGCGATAAAAAGCATGATTCGAGGACGAATATGACCAGAAGAGTTAGAGCATTGATTTCAGACAATGTTTAATCGATCATATTGAGATAAAGTATCAGCCCTTGATAACGTACTCATAGTAGTTTATCCACTATGAAAACAGTCTAACAGAATAGACCAGTTAATAGCGAATTATGTCTGAAATTGGGTTGGTACGGAGATGGAATACTAAGTTTGGTCTGATGACAGATGTCAATATGTCGAAATCTTGACATTTAGAAAATCTTCTACAGAATCGACTGGGTTTAAAAGGATTAAATTCTTTGCTTAAGATAATTTCGGCTTCATTGTGAATTTACTACAATGGAAATTTGAGATTTGGAAATGTGACATGCAGCTGTTTGGAGTGCATTCCACTGATATATTTGTCTAACTTAACCGGGCATTGTATAATGACATTACTTGTAAGAGGAATCTTAAGGAATCCAAGTGAATGGGGTTGGCCTTGGTCTATTTGCACTCTGATTGTTCAGAAAAAACGAGTGACCTCGCCAATAATTTCACAATAATAACATAACATCAATGAATTTCTTTTTCTTAAAGAAACGTATCGTGTTGAAGAATTATGAAAGTTTGGTTTGTACAATTTGCTCTACACATAATCATCATGTTCTTAAATTTCTTGATTAGGTACAGAAACTTGAACCCTTGCAAAACCACGGCTCTTAAAAGTTTCTGATAAGACACGCACGGGACTTATTACAGAAGAGTTTGTTGGCGGCAGGCATAAAGTGATAACTATTAAATTAAACGCACGATAATTTTATTCGTTCATTAACATTATTTCCCTGGGTACATGCAATTATATAACAAGTAATACATAAATACATACATACGTACATTTTCTTGCCAACTAAACTGTTCTCTGATCATTAAACCTCCATTTCATTTTCTGCAAGGGTTCTCTGATATTGTTAGCTATTCCATAAAAAAAGTGCATCAGTATTATGAATAAATTAACTCAAGATGCAAGTCTCCGATTCTCTGTTGAATAATGTCATCAAACCATTCATTTTTAGCCACAATATACCAGTTTTTCCAATCTCCTATTTCACCTAAATAAATAATCAAAGCATCATATCGTTAGGAATTTTAGTTTGTAACATTGTACGTCGTTGCATTAACGTAGCACACGAGGTCTGGGTGTATTGTCCCATCCGAGAAAAAGACGCGTTGTCCATGTCAGCCCTTCCGACCTGCATCACTGACTGTTGGAAACCGGGTTTAAATTCTGTAAGTATTATCTCGACCTTTGTCGGCATTGAACCCTGGTCATTTGCGAGTATAGCCAGAAAGCGCCTACGGTGGCCCCCGTTCATCTTTTGTTTGACATAAGGCTTCAACATTCCGATCAGCAAGTAATTGGTTTTAATGGAAGCTTAATTTGTTTTGTTTTTGCGCCGTGCTTTAGTGTCATACTTACATGATACGACAGCATATCTTTCATTTTTTTATGGCATCATAAAGGAAAATTCTGAGATCTGGTTAATTGGTTAAAGCTGATATTACAGACTAACAGTTCCTTCGTATTTCAAAAACTCACCGAAATCATAAAAGGGCAAAAAAAAAAAATGAACATTAACTTGCCTTTTCTGTAAAACAATGATTTGTTGTCGATGTTACTCACAAAACTAGGGCCATTTCTTTCTTTCATTTTATCAAATTGTGTTAATTGAGCTATATGTTGAACAAATTCTTCACTCCTTGATAATCCCAGAAATACAGAAACTTTCATGATTTCCTTTGCACAATTCTGAAAGATGAATTTATGTTCAGTAACTTAAGAAGTTGCTAAACATTTACGAGTATTACCGTTGGGTATTGGGTTATATATATGATCAGGTAAATACCTTATTGATAAGTTAAATCTTTTTTTAGGTGTCGTATATTCAAATCTCTTCAGAGTGAAAAACGGTTCTTCAAAGGGTTAGGCTTACCAGTCGCTCTCATGTCCCATGGACCTTGCTATTAGTCATATAAATCCCTAAGACTATTTTTGTTTTATCACAAGAATTGTTTACTAAATAAATGAACCAAGTACTAACGATCCAAACTACAAAACGAAACCCAAAATCCAAAACAACATATTGGCGAAACATAGGCAGCTGGTCACTTTTCACACGAGGAAGTATATCAATCATCAGTGAGTCAATTTTTCATAATGAAATTTCAGGTGAATAGGAGAGTAAGCATATCCTGCCTGGAATCATTCTGACTGAGTAATATCCTTACCTTTTTCATATGTTCATAACTTATTCTCAAAACATCGCCACTGTTACTGTTAATGAAGTTACTAAACTGACGAGTGTATTCAAACCAGGATCCATCGGGCACTTGAATAGACACAGCAAGAAGTAAAATAATCTGTGGCCCCCACACCATAGCGATCATGCTTGCGAATAAAAATAGCTGTCTTAAGTTTCGAACGCAACTCTTTTACTATCCGCAACTGTACGCACCTGGTAATCGCTATGATGTGGGGGCATCTTAATTCTTTCGGAATCTGTTATGGACAAAGTTTGATCACCGGTAATAGAAGCGAGCAACGTTATCGTAAATATTCAATTTGTCCATGGAAGGAAAGATGAATTTTTACTTATGACCAAAATCTTCTTAACTGTCTGTTATGCTTATCGGAGTACGTATCTCTGAAAAAGCATTGCTCTAAATTTTTATCGAAACATATGTTTATATACTATAAAAATACCTACTTTGTCCGTTTACAAATAAATGTAAATAATCTTCAAATGTTCCTGTATAAATTCTTTTATCGCCTTTACCCATTCGTATCATATTGATATAGTGGGATACAGACACATCCTTGGGGTTTCTATATACATTAATCATTTTAGGTTTCTGATCTAATAATTCTTGTGGAAGGCTGTCTATTGGAAGATGTGTGAACAGAACTCTTGGTGAAGGAAGTTTATCCATGTCGTTAGCCATATTCATTTCGAGAAAATAATCTGGTTATTTAGCATCAATTTATCCACCAATTACCTCTGTGGTTCCTTAAAGCAGCATACGGAGTATTTCACCCATCCAATTTGTCCCTTTAAATTTGACAAACACAATTTAAAAATCTAGGTTGTTTCTTATGAAATTAAATGAGTATTTGCTCTTACACAACTTAAACTGATTGATATCTGAACTTCAAAATAAAAACAGTAAAGGTTTTAATTATCTAAAAGGGATATGTCTCAGTTCTGTGAGTAGATTAAGTGATTTTCCCAGTGTGATTTAAAGATGCACTCACACCATAACGATTACCAGTTACGTAGGTTTGCAAATAATGAAAGTCTCCATTACTATGAGTACCGAACGCACCTCTTAAGTCAGTTGTATGAGAGTTGCTTTCGAAACTTATCACTGTTATTCTTATTCGCAGCCATACGCAATTGCTGACCGCCATGGTGTGAGGATACCTTTAGTAGGTGGGATAATGGATTATAATTATTTGATTGATTATCTTTATTTCCCCCAAATAAATACAATCATACGTATAGCAAGGAATGTGGAAGTTTCACGAGTCGGCACTTTACTCTGTTCCACATTGTACTCTGTCAGTGATGCAGGTAAGAGGGACTGACATGGAAAAAGCGTCAGTCGTTCGGATGGGACAATAAACCGAGGCCCCGTGTACTACAGGCTGTGCACAGTTAAAGATCCCTCGTCAGTCGGAAATCGAAAATATTACCCTCTGCACATCGTTGTCCATCTCCATTAGCCCAATCGGATGCAAAAGAGTAGGATGTAAAACTCCACATTGTATCAATAAATGAGCGACAGTAATCCAAGATTGTCGACAATCAGTTAATCAATTACACTTACCGGATTTGGGAAAACAACATAATAAAACATCATCGTGTCTAATTTTAACATTCTTTAAACCGCTTAAAGTTTCTTCGGTAACATAAGATTTATCGTCTTGTATAAAAGGTAGAAAGTATAATCCGTTGACTTCCAGCATCGACATCAGACATCCAGAATCATCTGGTACTTGAATTATTTTTCTCATTTTCAGTTGTAATGTTTGTTAAAAATCATTAAGAAATCTTGTCTCGTACCCTTAATATATCACTGATAACATTTTCTTATCTACTGTGACCCCTTTTTCTTGACCTTTAACCTACCTCTATATACATTGCCACCAGATATTCATTTGATAATATTAGACTTTTCGCAATGCTCCCCTCCCCCCTCCCAAAGTAGTATGACGACTAAGGGCGCGGTTTGGCCACAATGTTAAACACCATACACCATTGCCCCTCCGGATATACTACTTACCCCTCCAAACAATCAAAGTTAGCTACGAGCTTGTTCCTGGTGTTAAATGATATATACCTGTATGTTTGTTGTTTTGGATTTTGTTTTATTTTGTGGATCGGATCGTTAGTACATTGATGCATATTTATTTGTGTCCAATGACCTGATTACATTGCTCGGCAGCACAATGTCATTGTCTATCTTAATGTTCAACGTATAATTCTGAAGAGTGTATTATGTTCGTTATATTACATAACGTGTAAACACAGTTTCAATAAAACAGGTTCTCGAATATATATAATCCACTTTGTAAATTTGCTCTTATGAATATATGAGCTGCTAGCATTTCTCTGCGTTGCATACTGAAGTGCGAGATAAGTTAGATCTTGAACAAGTAATCAATATCGTTACTAAAATTCTCTGATTCCTCGACAAAAAGAGTTGGCTAATGCCACTGCCCTCGCAAAATTTCCCCAATTGCACACCACTGCATGGCGTTACCCATAAGCCAATTACGGCATTAGGTGCAGAAGAGTAGGACGTTAAACTTAAATTTCATTTACGATAACTCACCGAGTCATCGTGCTTTTAGTTCACCATAATGCTGTTCAGCTTTGCAAAGCTTGTCGAAAAAAAAATCGGCTTCCAGAATGACAAAATGTAAATATTGATTACAATAACAACTTCTCAAGCTTCCAAAGTGTCATAAAATTCATTGTTTGTACTCAATATACTCGTCAACTCAATGTATTGCTAAACCACCGATTTTGTGACACTAAGATGGAGTTAATGGAACAATATCAAGTATACAAATAGAAGATTTCATTAAGATAGCATATGTTTACCAACTACATGTTAACAATGTCATTACCAATCTATAGCGCATTCATTGTTATGCTGATTACCAACTGCTTTTAATTTATATCTTAATTATATTCTGTTTATCAGTAACGATTTTTAGATTTAAATATATGATATTACTTTCTATATCTTCCTGTTTGTCACATGTGCTGTAAATGTAAGAATAGTTATCGAAGCCTAGAAGAGACTGTCAGAGGATCTCAATCTGCAGAAAAAGTGGCGTATTAAATGAATTCATGGTATCATGTAAAGACGTGCTTTTAAAGTTGCTTTGCTGTCCCCTGTGAGCGATGTAGGTAGGACGGGATGACCAGGAAGACCTCAAAAGTAGTACATCCCCATTAGCCCAAATTGGAGCATAAAGAACTAAATCGAAATTTTTTTTCATCTTTCATCTGTATATTATTCAACTTTCTATATGCTCATCGTTGCTTTGAAGTTCTTGGTCTATCAGAAAGTTACTACGGTTGTATGGTTTATAGTTTTTAAGATTGGTTAATAATATGGTCATTATATATAACAAAACATGTTTTTTTCTAATAACAAATATCTTATTTACATGTTTATAGTCGATAATGGTATTCACATATACCCACATTATGTTCATGAGCCCTAATGTATTTATAATAAAAATATTTTCTAATATATCGGACAGAAGTACACCTGAAACACCTTACTTCTGTTTTCTATATTTAAATTCAAGAATAATATCACATTTGAATTTCTTTCAAACGTTTACACTATGTAAACAAATTGGCAATGGCAAAAGCAGGCTCCTCTCGAGTTCAATAAAATAATATTCGTGATAATACCTCCTAATTGTATATTATTTGTCGCTTCCCGCCTCAATTAGACCTATGAAAAAGATAATCAAATGTTTGTCCTAATACAAAATGAGGACTTGAAACTTCATTTTAATTACTATAGTAGCCACCTGAGGATCTAAATAGGAAGAATATGAAGAAGAAAACGGGTTATGATTAACTAGACCATTCACCTTTTAGTGATTCCCAGCACGAAGCTTCTAGGTTCTCAACGATGTGTACGTGGTAGTTGACAAGGACATACATCTTAGTATTCAGGAAAAGACAAATCATCCTTTCTGATAGCACGACATAAATCAAATTTTTCTTCCAACCGAGACGCGGTATTCCAGAACGGTCGCCTTTTCGCCTATCTTCAGTGCATGTCATCGCTAACTGTTTTATAATGGTGAGAAAATTGTATTTGAAGATATATGTTTCTTGTAATCTTTATATAACGAAATACATCAGATGAACAAAATTGAGATGCATGACATTTTGTAGAACAGAAAAAGAAAAATGGCATCAAATAAATGAGAAACAATGATAATTAATTTCCTTTTTTTTTTAGTTTATTTTTTTTCTATTATGAAGCTTCGATATATTTTAATCAAACAAAAATTGAACCAGAATATTTGCGCTTTTGAGTGTCTTCGGTTTATATTTAGGTAGCTTGTGACAAATTTAGATTTATATCTTTATATCATGGGTATTTTGAGATATAGGTTCTGTGTTTAGAAAAAGAAAATCTATTTAAAAAGGTTTGGAATCAGGAACTCTCGTGAGGTGCTTCTTCAAAAGCTAATCTACAGTGTTTTCGAATTGAGTGTCCCTTTGTATCAAACAGTTCTTAAAAAGCTGTTTGTCATATATTTTAGAACCTTCTGATATGACTCGACTAATTCAGTAGAAAAGAGCACAACGCAACAAAGCATATTTCGTACCGAACGCTGAGCTGGCGCCATATTGCCACATTGTATAACAATTCTATAAAACGAAACTTTTGATATGACACGCCTCGTTTAGTATAAAGAAACAAACTGGTACAAAGAATGTTCCTTAGTGAACGCTGGGTTGGCGTCGTTTCAGATGTCGTTCTTTACATTTTAAATTGATTGTAGAATCACTCGTACAAACCTACTGGAACTATCTAACATAGTTATGGTAAAGTGGACACCAAAAATATACAGATCCTTAGATTCCAACCCCGGGTTTCCTTTCGATGTATAAATAAAACAACAATTGAGGTACCTAACAAGCTGTTTAGACCATTGATACATTGACTCTGCCATCATCATCGTTGTTCATGCTTAAGGTTTTGATCACTGCATACTGTGATGCTTTCATCCATGGTTCTTATTTTCTGCTTTTGAAACTAAGGATACAAATATATAGTGTCCTATTTGTAAAAGCAGTCTACCAGGTTGCGAACCTAAAGATAAAGATAGCCATCGCCATTTTCGAAGATTTCAAGGTTGTAAACACACGTTTAATAACACATAAAATTTGATTGTGTTTTCATATCGCAATACCCCGAGCTATTACACTAGTTATATCTAACTACCATAATTTATCTATTCAAGGTCGTCGAGTTGACCATGAAATATGTTTTTACCATGAAATATAGAAGATATTTCTAACGATTATACCAGTCATATGAATTTCCTTAATATATTATCATAATCATCAATAACATTTTTCTAATAATGTTTACTCCCGTTTAAAACAGAGGTGCCGTCTCAAAAGGAAAGCTGAAAATACTGCTGCTCTGGCAAACTTTCCATTATGCAAATCTTTACGTGTCTTGAAGGAAAGGAGGACGTGGAACTTTTTGTTCCCAATAGTTATCGATTTCGAAAAGCAAACTGTTCATTATAATGTTATGGTTATTACCATCTTGACATTAGTGAAGTAAGAAATAAATGAAACTAAAACTGAAACTGTGATCAAAACTTAACCTTAATCTTGAAATGTCTTATGAAGGCAATGAGCGCCCACTTCTCACTGTTTGGCAACATTTCAAGTGGCAAAATGCTTAGTCTGGTCACAGTGTTATATAGATGGCAAAGAGAATCAAGTGGTGTTATTGTCGTCTATAAGAGTGGGTAAAAACAAGAACATCAGCTTTTAAAAGGTCATCTTCACTTCTGCGGCAATACACTTTGATTCTGTGTGAAATGGCATTTGAAACACTAATTAATGTTTTGGTCATAATCACCACCAACCATCAATGCCATTTTAATATTCCATCTGGGACTGTGCTTTATCAATTTTTATTAAGATTTTTAAGTATCGTTTGTGGCTTTAAAGGCGTTATTCTGTTATTTTTGAAGTGTTTCCACTTACGTTTTAATCGAGAAAGACAAATGAAGTTCTAAAATAATTTAGTGGGTGGATATTTTTTTCTGTATTATTTTAATAGTGTTTTACGACATCAAGAGTGTTGAGGCTGAAAATGTAATATCTTCGTCCAATCTAGAATCAACATACAGTGTATGACTTTTAATGCTTCTGTCCTCCAGCAACTTAACAAGTGTACAGACAATTCTGTAATTAAATGTCAAATTTCCAAGTTATATGTTGAAATCGGGTGTTTAAATTCTCCTGTGTTAGGTTTCAAATAGCTTGAGGCCGAAAAAAGGCCATTTTGGTTTGTCTTTATTCTGCTAGGTTGAATAACAGAATGATAATGACACTAACTAACAGTTTTAAGTACAGCACAGTTAAAATGCTGAAGGACGAGCGGGGGCTGACTGAAAAGTTCTTAACCTTGCTTTGAAAGGCTCGCCGGTTTGGTGTTTTTAATCCATTTCTCTGCATAGCCCTCTTTCAGGTTTACACACTTTTCAGTAACATGCATAACAATATATGAACAAATGATAGAATGTGCCAAGAAGCAAAGTAATAAAATTTTCAATTAAACACTGTTGCGTGTGGTACTTAGGAGGTTTTTTTTTTTAAAGATCTGCATGTAAGCCTAGCTTTGGAACGCTCATACCAGTCTGGTGGTTTTAATTTACTACTCTACATAGTCCCCTCTCAGAATACAAGATTAAAATATTATCAGCAAGGTATAAAATAGATACCTAAACACAATCCTATGATGGCTCGGGGTTACGAGAACATTGTATAAAATCTGGTCCTGATGAATCCTTGAACCTTCCGTAGACTGACACTTCGATCCTTCCACATCTACAGTACATGTAATTGTTTTAGAACAAAATGCCAGGAAACATTTCGATAAAAATATCGCTGGGGTCACTGGAAAATGAACATGAATAAACATTATGTTAAGGCACCTAAGCGTGCAAAATCTGTTTCGAATCGACTGATTCTGAATACAACCAATTTACAAGTGAATTTCAATCAGAATGTTTTATGCCAACTGACAGAAGATCAACATTTGATTGGCTTCATTGCTCCACGGGGTCAATATTATTCATTAGATTCGCTTCTTGATTTGTTGATTTCGTTACTACGTTTATCAACAACAATTTGAATATACGACACACTGTCAGAGAACACTTTCCAAGCACATTGGATATTTTCATGATCAATTCCTCGTATAAAACCAAAACTAACTACTGCATATATTTACCAGTGTGTTCTTTATCTGAAAAAATATTTCGTTTTTGAAGAATCGCGCTCAATAAACATAGCTATGTGTACACACCGGAAGGTAAGTCAATTTCAGCTTTGTAGTGCCATATTGACATTTCAAGGACATCTACGAACCTATCGTGCCTAAGGCATAGTTATCTTAGTCATATATCATATTATTACCAATTAGTAGTTGACTTGATGAATTATGATTAACTTGTGTTTCATTAATAGGTCTCATTATTACAATAGTTCGCACTATAAATTTAGTGCATCTGCAATAAATTACATTTGATTTTTGCGGAACACAGCATAAGTTTATATGTGATTTTGGGGCAAATTTTGTATACTCGTGGGATCTTACCAATTGATTTTGACTTATTTAACTCTAATTTAATCTTTACCCTATTTTAAGATTGGTCAGTATAAGAAAAATAGAAAAGAAATCAAACCAAATTAGATATTTAAGTCGAAGTAACTATCGGTTAATTCGGCTGTAGTGATATTGGCATCTTAATCGAGGAATTGACAGTTGTTCTTTAGTGGGTTAAATCTTGTGTCAGCCTTCGATCAGTCACTGCCAAGAATGTTACTCAAGTTAATTGTATAAGGACATGGCTTTGAATATCATGTCACGGTGATATCTTCTGCAATTCAATCTTAAGTGCATATATGCAAAAAAGTGACAGTGCTGAAATATTTTTAGATCGCCAATTCCGCTTTAATAATTCTGACGACAGTAATAAGGCACATTTGTTGGAAATAGGAACGGGATATTTTTTGCATTTATCTTTCCTGATTGTCAGATGTCGACCACTAAAAATTGTTTTAGATAATGGAACTATAGTTCTTATAACAACGTATTCTTTCGCTTTGAGAATGATCTACGAAGTTGTAGTCAACTTCGGTTGTGATTTGGATGGTATGATTTGGACCAAAGTAGAGCAATGAGTAGAATGTTTCATATCGTATTGATAATAGAAAAAAAGCTACTATTTTAGTCGTTTTACTCCTGCCACTAATGAAATATTGTATAGGTTAAACCTAAGCCAGAATAGTAGTTCATTGTAGTAGTCATCACTGACCGTTACAGTGCCTTGCTATTCAGGTACACAAACCACGTTGAAACGTTTAAGGTCAATGGTAATCGGTTCTCGTTACCGACGATTTCTTAAAGGTTGGCCAAAAGCTGGGTAATTGATGTCATGATGAGTGGAAAACAGAAACACTGGCATAAACAATCGTTGATGATTAGTTGGCGTCGATGTTTACAACTATATCAGTGACTTGGGATTGAAGACAGTTGATGTCAAAGGGAGAGAATAAGATGTTGATTACCCATGTTCTAAGACATTGAAAACATTTTTAGTACCTAAAACAGGTTATAAATCTCTCCCACTGCGTCCACTCTACTGTTTTATCTTGGACTCTTTGTCAAAAGTATTTTTGTTTCAGATTTGAGAATTTATCATCCGAAAACTCCATAAAAGTGTGCTTTAGTCATGATCTGGAAATGTTGTAGATCTGAAATTAATGTTTAATAAATCTTCGACTGGTTATCCAAGTTTTATATAGTTAAGAAGTAATATCAATATTGATAGCAATATGAATCACACTTCTGAGAGTCAGTATATGTATATACATCAAGTTTAAGATGAATGCAATAAAGGTTTTTGACGATTTTTTATGCCTGTAACTCATAATTATCTTGATAGACAGACTTATCATATTTTAAGCCAAGAATTGCGGTGTTCATAACTAAATTCTTCCTGTTCTTATCGAAGTACATTGTATGGTGTAGTCATTAGCAACTGTCTGGCATTGCAACTTTACTGCTGGGATTCATCTCCCCTAGTCATAGTATATTGAATGTGAGTGAGAATTATATAACTTTAAGGAACAAAAATCAAGACAAAAATACGTTACAGCTATCGGCGTATTAATAAAACATACCAGGATGGAATTGCCTCCAACACATTGGACATACTTTCAACTGACAATCAACTTTGAAAGCAAATTGCTCATTTCGAAGTTTCATTCTATTAATCATCGAAAAATAGCTCAAGATAAGACTTTTCCAATTAGTGTGAGAAATGTAAATTCAACACGATATTCCATTCGTGCACTGGAAAATACGTTATCATTTTGTACAACTTCGTGCCAAAAAGGCATGTTTCAAGGAAATTAGTGTTTAGGATTAAAAGAATTTATTGTATTCTTAAGTCGGTACACGTGTGAAGAAGTTCCAGGAATGACCTACATACCAAAATGTCTGATAATTAATCTGACATCATGACATTAGAAGGGTTTGTATCTATCACTTCACTATTAATCTAATGATATACATAGAGATATGAAACTTCCTAACATCCGGTTAATTTCATTATATACATCTAATTCCACATCTTGAATGCTTATGGTCCGAATACGTGCCTGGCGCGGTTATACCGACACAGTAAGTTACAAGACTCCATTGAACTATGGCTCTTGTTAAAGCCTTCATCTAAATAATCTGAATTGAGGAACGTAACCCTTATATTCATCTGATATTGAATTTTTTTTTCTCGCGTTTATTTAATCAAGAAACTTTTTTTTATGAGTGAATTCTCTTTGATCTTTGATTCCTTAAGTCTCATATCTATCTTAAAGTATGATTTGATAATTAAGAAACGGTTATGAAATTGCGGATTAGTTCGATATATTGAACTCTTAAGGATCTTCGGTCACATTTTCATTTAACCCTTTGTCTGGTTCACTGATTAGCTGTCATTGAATTGTGATGTCCGAGGACTTGAGTTCCCAACCAATTAAACAATTGATTCTGAATTTCTAATGGTTACTTATATCCCATCTGAAACCTGATTCACAACTGACGTGTCGAAGGTCTAAATATGTGTATACTGTTGCTCTAGAACGTGCCTAAAACACCTCATATCAGAAACCTTCGCTGTGAGGAGATGAACCAGAGTGTCACTAGATTATTAATACAATTTCGAGACTAGACGAATTATTTATATTTTGTTAATATAATGATATAAATACTATATTCAATCATCATTAGTACACGTCGTCAAATAACTACAGTCTGACATCTCATACTCCATCTCCATATTTTGATAAAAATTTAATTAACAGTAACAAAAGATATGAAATGACTTTTGAGAGCCAGACAGAAGTTTTGCTGATTCTAGATTTTATTTTTGATTAACAGTTCTAAAATCTTCGCATTATTCTACTATGAGAAAACTTATCTATGCTGTCACGTGGTTTTCAAACCAGCCATTCAACACACATGTACGTAGTCATTTTTAACTTTTGTTCTGTATCTCCTTGGGGAAGGGAGACGGGGGGTGTCTGAATTCTCCAAAGATATCTATATCTTAAAGTATCTTAGTTACTCTTCGTTTACCCTAGTTGTCGCTGATATCCCTAGGGTGTTTTTCAACCTCAGAATTCAGAACCAGTGTTCTTATTGAATATATGAATGTTTTGGAGAAACCGAATGAAGTCGAGCGTTAAATTCTTTGAAGAAACGTTAATTTTTTCTTCAATAAAATCGGAATTGAATTTTTTTTTATTTTTATTATTAATTTATCATAATCTGGTCTATTTTTTGACAAGATTTTTATCGTTCGTGACCTGTCTGAACCATTCCAAAACTAATTTAATATCTTCAGAAACATGCTTCAATTACATGTCAGAAAGCATGAACTGTTATAAAATGTTAAATCCCAGAGCTAATTGTTTTATGGTAATCAAGACGATGTTAAATTAAAGTGATAACGGCAGTTCCCTATAGTATTTAACTTCCTGTAATCAACTGCTCTGATTGAACGCTACTTTTGATTAGTTTCAACATCGCTTACGGGTATAAAGTTAAATAGAAGTTACCAAGTAATTTAATATGAAATAAAACTGTTTTGCCAAAATGTTGCTTGGATTTCGGGTTTGGTTTTGTCGTTCGAGTCGTCAGTACTTGGTTTATTTATAAGTGATTGAAACTGCAGCAGGCTAGTATTGCGAAGTGCCAATTGTGATTTTAAACTCCAAGTTGCTAACACCGTTATCTTAGTATTTATTGCAATGTTTTCAAACTTGCTATTGACGTTTTAGAAGGTAAATTGATCGAGAGTTAAAACTTAAAAGAAGTCGAGTTCAAATTTCTGAGTTGTTAAGAAGTATTAACCAGGTTAATGTAAAGAATAATAAGTTTGATTGTATCAGAGGTTGATAATTACTTAGTTAATAGTATTTATATTACAAACATCTCAAGGCTGTTAACTGGTGCTGGACAGAAATATCATCATAAAGGTTAATAATGTTAATGGCTTAACAAATATAATTGATAGAGTTAATGCTATCTCGAATTCTACTAATATATTGTTATTTATTGTCTTCAAGGACATAATTCGCGCAATTTCAAAAAATGGAAACAAAATTTATTTAAGAAAAACTTATAACAACTATCAATGAAAATTGAAAATATCAACAGAAAATATTTATAAACCTTTTTTAATCCTTGTTTTATGAGCTCCATTTGGTTATAATATATTCAAGAATAGTCAGCTTTTCAAAACGCTTTCGCCATAATATTCAATTTTAATTCTGCGTTAAGACTATACTACATGAAATTCAACATATACCAAGTACCTCGTCGATTTATCTGAAATTAACCGAAAACTCAAACAAATGGATAAATAGAGGGAGGTTACCCTTTAAACCCCATTGCGTACCATTAAAATGTAAAAACTGTTTTCATAACGATCCTTCTTAACTTAACACCTCGTTATGAAATTATGTGAAATCAATACAACTAATATTATAGTAATCAAAATGCTAAATTTGACAAAAAGACAATTTCTAGATGTTAAAATCCATTTCTTAGTTGTGTACAAAAACATTTATAGGAAAAATTTAATGAAATTTTTTGTCTATGATCATGCAATTACATCAAGTTATCAGCCACTTATTTAGAATTAACTTCAATATTTAAAAGCATTCCGTAGCATTGATTGGAACTTCACTTACTGGATCTTACTTTTCCCGGACCTTTTTCTCTCAGAGGTTTTCAACCAAGGGGGGTAATTTGGATATTTGGAGGGGAATGACGAACTTTGTAGTCATGCTTTTTGGTCAATTATGATAGAAGACGTTCTAATCTGTTAATATATATAACATATCATCATCTGAAAAATTTCACTAAGATTGATTTTTACTATGCAGATTGCTATTTTCTTAAACCATGGATATCATCTGAGCAAAGTTTCCGAGAAATACCTCGGATAATTGTGATGTCATCAACTCCAACAGCAATTCGCTATGTAACGTCTCTTATACTTTTCTGTAGCAGATCGCACCGAGCTTGCTAAATGACAATTAATACCAATTCTTGGTTTTTAAAAGAAGCACATGTCGAACAAATATGAATAGTTGTTAAGCCGCACTTCTATTATTTATTTCCATACATTAGGAATTCACTTAATCTATCTATCTGAGAATGTGGAAGAAATAACGTGGTCGCTAATGATGGTGCTAAAATACTTCCCGATACCGGTAAAATCCTCACTCAAACTTGTTATTATTGCTGTAAATTGTCCATTAACTACGCTATAATCTGGAGAATGGAGCTAAAAATCCCGGATACATCGTTATACCTGGTTGTCTAAACTTTACTTCTATAACACTTTAGAATATAGCAGTTATGCCTCCCACGATAACATTATCTTCATGGTAGCTTCCAATTTACATTAACACACCTGTCTGTCTTTAAAATAGATCTTGGTTGTTTTTCTTGCAAAGAGAGTCATGGCATGTCGCCAATATTATCATAGATTTCCATAATAATGTTGCTTCAATAGTAGAAGTAGGTGATAGCATCGAAAGCCAGGGGACTCTCGGAAGCATGACAGTGACATCAAAAATTTTCTTACCTAAAGGACAACCCAACAAGCAACCAGCTGCCGGTTATATCTGACTGGTTTGGTGCAAGACACATTTCGCTCTGTGATCATTTTAAAGAATGTTGCTGCTACAATCATTTAAAGTTCTAGTTAGAGAACCCGAGGGTAGCTCAGTCAAAGATTGACATTGACTTTAGAGCTGTTTTTTTATTTACATTTATTTTGGTATTTTTTCTATTTTCAGGCAGAACTGTCGCCTTTTTGGAGAATATGGTATCACATGCTTCAATCCTCATCATTATGGCCATCAGCTTGGGACGATTCTACGCTGTCTGTTACCCATTGAAGGCTTACTCCAGCGGCAATACCCGACGAAAGATGATTCTCATTGGTTGTTTGTGGATTGTAGCGGCAGGATGGGCTGTACCGTTTTTCCTCTGGGCCCATACTAAGGAGACATATCATTATATCGATAAAGCTATGGTAGATGTTTGCATAACACCGATAGATAGTGATGGAAGAAAAGCATTCGTTGTGTTAATATTTTGTGTGTTTTTCATGGCGCCGTTGGCTATGTTGATCATTGTGTATATTATTATTATATTCCGTGTTGTCAAAAAGACCATGTCTGGAGATAAAGACAGTAAGAAGAACCAGAACAGTGATTCCCACAAACAGTTAGTGTGTATGCTGGTTGGAATTATTATATTGTTCTTTGCTAGCTTGTTACCGTTCAGAATATTAGTACTGCTTAGTATATTTTCACCCGATTCAATGAACCAGATGGATTTCGTGACTTATTTAAACCTCATGAATTTCGGACGCTTGTTGGTGTACGTTAACAGTGCAGGCAATCCACTAATATATAATATCGTTTCCGTCAAGTTCCGTAGCGCGTTCCGGAAAGCCTTAGGATGTCCGAGTGTGAAATCGAAAGAAGCCGTTAGACTAACCACTATGACTCAATACAGTTACATGCATAAACATGATTCCGTAGATCCATTGTGAGTAATCCACTAATCGACATTCTTTAGATATATTAACAGAAAAAACAATACCAGTTGACCATCAATGTTTTGGCATTAGGCCACGTAGTCTCGAAACGATCTTAGCGCCCGGATGTCCTAGATACTTAAATTCTAACATTGATTCTAGAATAATTATCCTAGCGCTAATTCGTCTCGAGAATACATGCCCAGGTGTTCTGTAAGGGCGAGCATGCTCTGCGACACCCTTGTTGAGTACTTATTTTGTTGGACTTCGACCTTTTGTTAGAGCTTAAAGCGCGGGAATAGTCTTGTTCAACAACATTCTTAATTCAAACAGCAGTTCATCCGTTCTCATTGACCAATTTGTAACTTTGTGAACTTCACGCCGTTGCCAGATATACGTCTTGACTTGTCAGTAATTCGCCTCTGAAATACTTTCTTTGACTTCTAATATAATGTTGAGTCTGTTGGGGAGAACGGTTTCGATAAAAGATATTTTCAGTGCATAATCACAGATGGTTCAAATTTCATTGAAAGCGCCTTTAGCCCATTGACATTTATGTTGAGCCAATATAAAATATTTACATTTCTCATGTATTAACATTATTGTATGAACAGTATCTTAAATCGGATATCAACTGAAAGCCATATCGTCTGGTACAGAAACCTTGTCGATCTTCTTCAACTCCTAATAGAGCACTAAACAAACTCTTACATTAAGTTGCCATAACTTCATCCAGTCACGAAATCGACTAAAATTGTCGAATCTGAAAACTGAAGATGTGTTGGTTTCTGGTCAACCCGTAAACACGAACCCAAGAACTAAAGAAAACATTCTTAATCCACCCATTAAGAATTTCCGGAATAAACGGAAGTTTGACAGGTCCAATAATAACGCATTAAGTCATTCTGCCAAGAGCAATTATGTATATATAGACTAGCTGGGAGACTGAAAAAGGAAATTAGCTTTATTTTGTATGTAGGTTGTGTGTTTATTTTTTTCATTAACATTCATGTCTGTTGACGATTGTCAGAGCGACGTAAAAAACGCAAAACACCATGCTGTTTAAGAACCCATTAAGAGACTACGAAGTCTGCATTCAAATAGAAGCCTGTAGATGAGCTTTGAGAGTTAGATAAGGTACACATTTGCCTTGGTTGCGACCGCATTCAGCCGTTGAAAAACCAGTTGTTCTCACGTTCTGCTTTGAGTTACAAGCTGAGCGCCAATTTTTGTAAGGCCCGTGGTGGCGTTTCTTGGAAACATCTGGTGAGGGGGTTGAGCAGGGGTCACAAAAATTTCCAGGGGGGGCACAGGTATTTCTTTCACTATGTAAAATGCCCACATCCCGCTGAGCTGGCCTAAAAAACCAACATGCTAGTGTGCGAGAAAGTATCGTATTGGTGTATCTCTAGACACGTCTAATCAAGGATAAATGGAAGAACCATGTATATATGATGTATATAATGATGATTCTTTGAATGATTCTTAATGTAATTTATGTATAAGCCCAGTGGTAGCTGCTTCAAAATGAACACCGAATCTAGTTAAACTTTAACGATTCCAATCTTCCGGGCGACTGAAATTGAAATACAATTCAAACCCTTAATTACGCCAATAGCACGAGTAACAGTGTGTACTGTCGTATCAGAAAAAAATGTCCTTTTGACATGTTTTGTGATACAGTCCTCGCCAGGACGGTTAGTTTGTTTTAAATTATGGAACCCCGGAAGTGAAATTGTAAAAGTTAAAATATTGTTATTGTTTATTTATTGTTGTTGTTCTTGTATTGTATATAGATCACGTGATCAATAAATATGTTATTTTTTACGATGGTATGTTGCTCACTGGATAAGACTTGTGACAATTGCAAGCTGTGTGATGAAAAATTCATTATTATATCCTGTACTTACTGCCAATGGATGCGACGCTGTTGTGCTGAAATGTTGATCCAAAGAATATTTGGGGAGCTGATGGTTAAAAGTTGCTTACCTTTTTGTCAAATTATTAAAGAACTGCAACAAAACATGCTGGAATTTCCAAAGTATATTTTTACTTGTATTACTTTATAAAGAACAAACAGCAGATAATCCACTGTTGCAGGTTGCTTATCGCGACTCCCAAAACCAACACAGACGGGACAACGAGTATTTGAAAGAGTTCTATGATGGTTTTGTTTTGTTTTAGTATAGATGTCAGAGCAAAATCTATCGAAGCATGTTCTTCTATCATCAAATGCCACAGGAAAATCAAAATGAAATTTGCAGGTTTCTGTTGGATTGGATACATGTAACTTGTTTGCTCACTCACCGTTTTAAACTCTCGTATTAATTTTTTTATTTTTTCAGAAAACAACATTTTCATCGATGGCACAGATATTGTAATTAAACGATATCAAGTATAATAACGATCGAAATAAAACATTTCATAATGATCGCTTATAAAATCATTAGGCTCACAAAATTATTGTTTTAGAAGTTAATGAAGAATAAAAATGAAATGTTTAGCAAATGACTGCAGTTGAATTAAATGCATATTGTAATTTTCAACATCTGAATTCAGACAAAAGAAAAGACCAAGTTTATATAAACATTATTAATAAATTCATGGTTGATTTACCTTGTTAATGGAATTGGAAAGTAGTTCAGGGACCAAATGCTATTGTTCTACAATTCTAGGTCATTCATCGAGTTCTACCATACTAGACAAGATTTTGTTGTAACAGTAACAGTAACAGTAACAGAATATCATTTTTTCAGAAACGTTTCTAAATACGATAAGTCGATAAGAACATTATTCATTTTCTCCAATTCTCTCAAATTCCAAATACATTGAAGAGGGTAGGTCCTTACTTTAATCGAGGTGGGAACAAGAGAACAAATAGAAGGTTTGAAATAGCAGTGAGTTTTAGATACCGTCCGCTTAGGAGCAAAACTATTTCTTCTGGAGATTGAAATTTTCTTGCTTCAGTTTGTGCAAGATGGACACTTACCTGAGAATTCACTTTTATTTCGTCATCTAAGTTTCCAACTGCCCATGAAATTGTCTGACAAAGATAAGATTTCCCAGCTCTATATCACCTCTTGTGTTTGATGGAAGAGAAGTGTCTTGTAAAGATTTTATAATTTCCGTGAAAGAAGTTTCACTCAACATGAATTAATAAGAATTATGATAGCAAACGTAATTTCATTATAAACTATCATATTTATAACTCATCAAATCAATGTTTACACCGAAATTGAAAAGGTTACACAGCATGTATTAATGAGAATTATGATTACAAACGTTATTTTAATGTAAAAATCAAACCAGAATTTCACAGCTGCCATTGATCAAATCAATGGATCAGTGGCGTTGCAAACATTTCATCGACACGGGGAGGGGAAAGGGAAGGGAAATGCGGGAATTGATCCGAGCACCTCGGCTCCCCTTTTGGATTTCAGAGGGTACAAGTCGCGGGGGTGGGACAGGGTATAGAGCTCACCCCCCCCCCCCCCCTCCCCTGGAAACTGTTCCGAAAGGCCGAAAGTGCATCTTACGCGATTTTGGCAGTGATAGTAGAATACATTTTTCTGGACATGAAACCATGACTCCCCTAAATATGCCACTGCAGGGGATATCCTGAAACTGAAAATGTCACTCAGCACGCAGTTGTTAGAAATATTTGAGTTTGAGTAATTTAAAAAAATATATTTAGAATTTCAGTCTCGGGATTGGCAGTAAGAAAAAAGACATAATCGTATAAATAAATACATAAATCACTGCGGGTAAAGAATCCACTAGACACTAATAGCATCATTCTATAAACAAACAAAAATATAACAAACATCAATTATCAGTAGTCTCTTACTTAACCCCTGCTGCTCTGCCGATTTAACAAAAATGTCAAGAAACTAAAAAAAAAAGCCCTATCTTGATATTTATTTCCAGGTTGTCTTACATAATGATTAATCACTAGCTTATTCAATCTCCGGTCTCTAATTTTATCCCCAATAGAAATTACCTTTAGTTCTGTTTTCATTCACAAATATTGTCTTTCCCTTAATGATTTAATTCCCTGTAGATTTCTCTCTAAGTTGATATTTTGAATTGACAGCTTTTTGGTCTATTTTAGACAATATCTAACTATTGCAACTGCTAGTTAATAAATAAATAATAACTCTATAATACTCTAGAGACTGTCAATATATACTGAGATCTGACAAAACGTGAAATGTCACTTTATACCCGATCATTCACGAGAAAAAAACGACATGTGCATATCAAACTAGCAATGAATACGTCCCTAGGCTGAAAAAATGAAGTAAACGTAAAGTGAGTCCAATAACCACCAAAAATCATCCAATGTAGAAATGAAACCTGGCTGCGTATTCTCGAAATAATCTGAGTGGTAGGATGCCCTTCAGACCCTAACACATCCTAGCGCTGGGATATTTTCGAGAATACGCGGTCAGAGCAAGAGCAAATAGTCAAAAGGACATTTCCCGTCAGGATGACCTCTGACACCAAGCAAGCGACTAACTAGACCCAACCATAACGTTTCTATATTAGCGCTTATTTAGTCAAGATGATTCAAGAATATGCCAATCATTCAGATAAGCAAGTTGGACGCCTAGGGCCAAAGGTAGCCAACTCTTTTTCGATTTCCATCTGTCTCGGAATATTTAAGGTTCACAGCTTGTAGCACAAGAGGCCGCGGTCTATTGTTCTTTCCGAACGACAAGACGCTTTTTCTATGTCAGCATAAAGAAGAAGGATGAAATGAAATGACATGAATGGAGTTTTACGTCCTACTAGAAGAAGGATGAGGAAAAGGCTGAGAATGCATGGAAGGATAATACAAACCTTTTAGATAATACTATTCATAAATGTCAACAGAATTACACGTTTCACATGTAATTATATTATATTGAAATTATTCCAAATTCTTTAAGTATCTCCTAGATCCATTATGCTCTTCATAACCTACTAAAGGTCTCTCTGGGGTATTATTGTTACGTCATTAGACAAAACTTTATCCCTGGATTCGTAAATATTAAATGTGACGTTTCTTCATTCTCTTTATGTCATAAAATGATGCCATTGGGACTGGAATGTACGTGAAAGATCACATCAAAAGGAAACTTTCACAATAACATATATGAAAACTATAAATACCACAGGTATTGTCATGATCTGCTTGCTTCGTTCACCCCTTTGCGATTCCATATAATACAATTGGGAAATGGTACTGAATTGAGCTCAAGTATATGCTAAATAATGTTGACAGCTCACCGTCGAAAAGTGAGATTTCAAATTCATGTATGTCACAAATTAAAAAGGCGACTCGTCTTTTTTAGAGACTGTCATATATAGAAATGACATCTATAAAATAGGAAAATTCCTACTTAGAAATATTGTTGAAGGATTATGCTAATTTCGTACATTTCTAGTATTTCTAAAGAATATTTACGTATATTCAAGACTCAAATCAACCCCCCAAAATGGCGCATCTGTCCCTTTAAACAGAGCAGGAATAGATGTACTTGGAGAACCAAATATTTTACATCATTTCTACTATTGTCAATACTCAGTGCAATAACAAATCAAATTATATTAATATTTAACACTCTCAAACAAGACTTCAATCTATTTTCATTTGTATCTTCCCTGATTCTTTCGCCACTGACAACTCCATTTGCCTGAAGCCGGAAACAGAGGTGTTGAAACAAGCGCCAATTAGAAGCCATAACATACGCTAAAATATCTTTAGTCATTGTGTTTTTTTAATTAAGTTTAAAAGATTGTAAAGAGATTTTCTAAAATGTTTATGTGTATCGGGGACACTGATAGCAACAGTTGCACCATTCCAATTTTCAATCAGACGTTTGTGGTGTCTGCAATTCACTAAAACGAAGTGTTTGATGACGTCACTAATCGCAGTATAATGCTTTACCACATAAGGCCCTTCGCGGTTAGTGACAACACTTAATTTCAGGAAACATTGATGTCTATTCGAAATTTGGAAGGATGAAAATTGATGATATCAGTGTCCTCGATACACATAAAAATTTAGAAAAAACCTCTTAACAATCCCTTTAAATTCGTGGATTTTCTCCTTGAAGTTATTTCAATAGACGCGTATTTTTAAACACGATCAATGTATTCAATTTAACTGATAATAGAATAAAAATGTCAGTCTAATCAAAAATAATGTGAGTAAATATTAACAATGTTGACTTTTTTATAACAAGTAATGTATTTTATCAATAGAAACACGGCAGTTAGTTTTCTGAAGGAGGTGCTAATTTTATATGTTTCATGAAGATGGTGAAGAAAGGTCGCTTAAAAAAAGTAATCAAAAATTGCAGACTTTATTCAAATTCTGTATTGTATGAGCCTTTAGATGTATGTACATGACATTTACATATAAGAGAGAACAAAATTGCCATTTCTGTAATTTGTTTCACAACTTCAGTTACGTCACATCATCAAACAATTCACGTGAGAAAACTTAAGGTCATCTGTGATATAATTCTAAACTTATTGACCAATATTGTCTGATTATCGAAAGATAATAACTGTGGAAGTTCTGCCAAAGATGTACATCTTAGATTCTATTACATGGACAACAATAGCATGAGGTTCTTAGCTCCCTTGTGGCTCAACTACCAAAGGGACTGGTTTAACCCAAACCTAATCCCAGAAAATATTTACCAAAGTATACAATTATAATCAAACTAAGCAACCAGTATAATATAAATGAGTGAAATAGCATTTACTGCAGACTAAAAAACTTGTTTTTTTCCATTGACAGGTACATGTACACTGTATATTTAATTGACTTATAGAGAGGTCTCAGAATGCAGAAGAGCAAAATTCCCGGGTGTGGAGCCCCAAACTAATTTATGTCCACGCGTCCCCACTCATCTAGTTTTTAGGTTCTTTTCGAACTATTGGAATTGGTCGTCGTTATACAGCAGGCTGTATGACATAATAACCTACGAATGAAACGCCAGACTGAAGTAAAAAAAGTTGGAACCTTTCAAATTTTATATGGGCAAATTGGCTATTTACATCCCTTAAAATCATTTGATAGCAAATTCGCAAATATAAATTAAATTTTGGTATTAAGCCTGGCGATATATATCATATATATCCATTTCTCGTCTTATCTAGAACTCTGTGTTGGCAATGGTTTAATACAGGCGGGCAACTAATCGCAAAAGTTTTTTGGACTTGTTCTATAAACATTAGACATTTTGAACTACTAATTGCTTATTATTGAGTTTGGGAAGTACAGCAAGTGCGTTGTGAACAACTGTATTTTTAAATAAATATTGAATCCAACTTGTGTAACCAATGGCGCACCTTATCTCTTTACGGTATAAGCATTCAATACCAATTTATACCTTATCATTCAAGGTTAAAACAGTGTGTACATTTTCTTCAAATTTTATGAGTAGACATAGCACTTCGTTTTCAGTTTTTACGTCTTTATTTTCTACACATGATTGTGCCAATGAAGACAGAGAACAATGTTGTGTATTGTGTCAGGACAGAGGCATTAACCTTCTCATCCAACTGATCTTTACGCAGCGAAACTTGTAGCATTTGTGGCCTCGGTTGATTGTCACACCCCAATTATTCAGGGGACTGAGATGCTCGTAGGACTCTACCATCACTCCTGTAATAATGATGCTCTTAGAATTACAAGACAGTAAACGCAAGACAATCAAGCGAAAAAACCAGCGCAAGAAAGAGAACACATTCGATCTTCAATGGTGGATTCGACAGATTTTTTCAGACTTCAGAAACCTTCGTTCTTTCAACACAATAAACAATACCACGAAATTTCCTGTTTGCGGTAATTGACACCTGTCTAGGGTTTAATAAGTATTAAATATACTGATGAGAGAATTAAACTTATTGAATGAATGTACACCTGACACCTGGCAGTACCTGTAATAAAAACATAATTCTGTTTGTGAAAGAGTTATTCCATGCCATACTGGATCTAGGTCTAGATATGTAAAGTAAATATGTGTTATCTTGCACAGTTAAACATAGCAGAAGACCCTTTACAGATATCTCTATAATACGCACATCAATACCGTTTAGGAACTCTCTGTTGAGGCCCCTGATTGGCTGTATTTGCCAGCGTACAATCCAATTAAAGCACAAAAAAGTGCCTGATGATGTCAAGCTATTAGACAGAGTTCGTATTTGCTTCAAATTGGGAAGATGATCTTCATCCTTCTGCAAAAAACGCAGATAGACTGAGTACACACCAAATTCATAATTGCATCCGTTATCAGAAAAACAAATATCGTTATGATCTTATGCCCTGTAGCATAAAATCAATAGCTCGTTGACCATATATATCCTGTCTTGCAATTGAACATTTAGCTTTTATAATTGAGCTATATTCTCTCAAATCGTAGCTTCTTCGATGAATCTTTGTGTACAGTAAGTATATTTTTAGAATAAATTGTACGTATTTTCTAATTTATCTTTTCATATCTTTAAAAACTTTAACTTCCGTCTTCATTAACTATTGTCTGAGCAAATTAAAAAGTTTTGTGAATTTGTTCAATATTTTTTGAAGGTAATTGGAATATCGGCCTTAGAATAATACTGATAGTCTTAGAACGGTTTTACGTTGATAAAAATATAATCTTTAACACATTCTCTCCTAGCAATTTCAACCCATAAAAGTAACAAATTTGGCCTGAAAATTGTCCTCTGTAAAACAAATTTTGAAGACATAATGTATGCTCATGTCCATATTTCTATCAACGGAAAGACATTCTAAGACTAACAGTACTATTGTGTGGTTGCTATTCCAATTCTCAGAAAACTTTTTACTTTGCTCAGAGTCTCAGACAATAACAGGTGCAGTAAAGTAGGACGTCAAACTATAATACTATATAGGTCACTTCTCTTTATATTTATAAAGCTATATAATAAACCTGAAGATCGATCTACACAATAAAATACATTAAGCATGGAATTACTAAATAATTTACTAGCGAGATTTTTGCTGTTATATTCAGAATTAAAAATAATCTCTCTGAATAGAATACCCGCCAACTTTATTAGAGGTCTAACACAATTTAATCCAAAAAGATTCCATACAGTCTCTAGAATTAAGCTCTATCTATATTTAGACTTCATTAATCCGAGGAATTCTACTTGTCTGTTCACATCATCACGTTCCTTATTATGTTGTGCTTAGTTTCCATACTTGACGGTCAGATTTCAAGAAAAGAGAACTCTAATGGCGCCAGAAACAGGAAACAAAAGATGAAAACTTTGTTGAATCAACATACAACTGAAATACAATACTTTACTAGGATCGAGATACTTACTGTTTAACCCATCTTCACAATGAAAATCTAATTAAAACTGCGTCTAAGACCTTGACATCATTGGGCACTTTTCTTGCCTTACAAGACTTTGTAAATGCAGCAATTTGATTCTATATGGTAATTTGAAATATCATTAAAATATAGTAGAAAGTAACTCAAAATAGACTTTAAAAAAAATAAAATCCATCACCAATGTCTGGAGACCAGATTGTGAAATTTCAAAATAAACAAAACATTTATAATGGAGATAAATTACATCAATTGCAGACGTCAAACATATTTCAGGAATCTTATCTGAATCAAATCATCAGTTATTGGATTGAGAACTCTTTAGTCTAGTACATCAAATGAGACATATAAGGATAGAATAATAATTAAGAGGAAATGTTGATATTTGTCAAACATATCGAACAATTTATCAGCCCCTTTTTTCTGGTAGTCAATCGGAAAAACAAACAGTTTCTATCTTTTATTCAACATGCTTACTCCCCTTTGGTGAAATTTGTAAATAAATAATTGGACAATTGGATAATTGTTCGTGTGGAAAAGTATTTGTCGTACACATAAATGGGCTTTATGGTTTTCGAACCATACAGAAGGCCTATACTAAGGTGGTTTGGTCTAAACTGACTATACTGTGACTAGACTGTGAGTCGTCTGACTATACTGGAGTTGTCTGGCTATACCACCAGCGCCTGAGGTATGAGCTGTCTGACTATAATACTCTTGGGTTGTCTTGAGTTGTCTGACTATATATTGAATTGTCTGACTATACATTGAATTGTCTGACTATATATTGAATTGTCTGACTATACATTGAGTTGTCTGACTATATATTGAATTGTCTGACTATATATTGAATTGTCTGACTATACATTGAGTTGTCTGACTATACATTGAGTTGTCTCACATATACTGGAAATTGTCTAACTATACTGTCAGCAATGATGGCGACAGCCTCACGCGTAGACATGTGAGCTACCGAAAAGCTATTACTGCAACAAGCCGTCGTCGGTCTGCTTATTATCCTAGCCAGTCGACGCCGTGTTACTACCGCCGACGCTGGCCAGGTGTCGCTTCTTCATGTTAACCCTCCTGTGGTGGATATGACAACTACATGTATTCCAAAATCTCACCCAATGGATTCCTTCATAAAGTGTGCCAGTGTACAGGTTTGATTATGCAGGCAAACGAAGTCTCTTGATTTTCGATATGAACATGATCTTTCTTTATTCATGACAACATCAAGTATTGCCATGACTTGTATTTTCTTTGCTGGGTTAGTGAAGTTAAATTTTGCAGTCCACCCTGGAAGATCAACTAAAGACTCTTTTAAAATTGTATTTTCCACAACCTAAGTTAGTTAACTTTCTGCTTCTATAGCCAGCTGATACAACCCTTCAACCAGTCGAAAACTGGCAAATTGACTGGCTGACAGGTCTACTCTCGCGACTGACTTAATGGGGGAGAATTGTTAAGGCTAAGATTTCAAATTCGGCAGCTCTTGGGAAGCAAAATATTCGCGAGTCTCCATTGAAGCATTTGAAAGGCATTTTTCCCGTGACAAATATTTGAAAACAAAGTATGAAGTTAAGGCAGACAAGTTTTACTTTGCATACCATTTATATCATATGTATAGGAGTACTTATAGCCTAGCAAAGAGCATGTTCAAACTAGAATTCACAATACTTGCTCAAAACATTTTCTTTACTAATCTAAACTGGACATTGTCATTTTTAAAGCCGCGTGATTTATTTATTTCTTTAACACCCTTTATAAAACCAGAGGACACTTTGTTGATAAAATATATAACTTCAGCTGTTACCATAACGTTTCAAACAAATTCTCAAAGACTTTTCGATCAGCAAAGGACCAAGTGCAATGGGAAATTGATTTCGATCATAGTGATATTGCTTTGTGTGTAGAAGTTTTATTTCAAACGACAGACATAAAACACAGAACTCAAGTGTGGTAGTCGTAATCAAGTTAATGAAATCACTCTATAATCCGGAAAATCCTTAAAACTAAGTAATTATCCATACAACTACAAGTAATTATCCATAAAACTACAATAGTAGTTAATACAATGAAATAAAAATAGTTTCAATTTACTATTCAACGGTAGGAACTGACTCAGAGTTAAAGTTATATTTATAACAATTGTTTTATTTATTTGCAATGAACTAAAACTAAAACATATAAATGGTTGATGTAGTTATGACACCAGGTAGTCCAATGTTGTATATAGACTGTTACTGGGTTAAAGTAATATTTATAACAATTGTTTTATTTATTTGCAATGAACTAAAACTAAAACATATAAATGGTTGATGTAGTTATGACACCAGGTAGTCCAGTGTTGTATATAGACTCTTAATGGACTATCTTGCACTATTAATTTTTGTTCGACATATTACAGTCTGTAAGACTCGGAACTCACTATGAAATAAGTGACTGGTCGTGGCTGATTTAACAGAGTTACATCATTATCTCTGAAACTTGCATTGATTTGAAAATGACCCGAATCAAACAAACATATTCGTCTTTTACGTTTTATATTGAAGTATATTCATATATTCATTCATATCAGCACGCTGAATGCAACCTTTGTAAATATCTGGAAGGCCTTTGGATTGTAGTAGGCCTGAAGTGATGTCTCGATTGAGTCTCCAAAGCGTAAGTACAATATTTGCTTCCTTAAGACAACCGAAACCCACGACTGATAATTGGCACCACAACGATTTGGGTGAGCATAATACCACAATTTTCTTCAATACATCTTAATAGTCATTCTGATCTCAAGTTCACGTTTTACGTGCCTTCAAAATTTTGTTACTAGAAAATAATTACCTAAGGTAATTAGCTCTTCCCTCGCCTTTCTAATTAATAATTTCCTTCATCAGACGAGGTCTATTGTGAACTTTCCTTTTTTTCCTTGTGTTAATCTGAATGCTAATAAAACGATATAGAAATAGAATCACGCCCAGTCGGACAATTAGCTAGATATATTGCTAGAAATCTACTTACTATTGTAATTCATTTAATTGTATTTTTATGGCAAAAAGAACAGTCTGACACTGTATCAGTGGGCAGGTTGTTTTTTCATTAGTTTGTTGTTTAGGAATAATCGGATTCACACCAGCATGGCCAGTACGTCTTAAATATGCTACTAACGTCTCCCAACACTCAAAGTTCAAAGTCCTTCAAAGCAACCAAGCCTTTCGCTTTGGCCAGGTGAGACTATTTAAGTCATATGAATGATCCGAATCCTCGCACTATAGCTACATTTCGGAGTTGGATGGATGCGACTTTATATCAAGAGGTCAAAGCTTGACATTAGCAGATAGACGGAGGAGCATGTAGCAAAGTCGGTATTGATATAGCCATTCAAACATTCTTTTTGTAGGTCTCTCGTGATTAAAATGTAACTAATTAAAAAACTTAATTAATTTGTGCAATATGATATGATATACGTGGAAACTATACCGGTTTCTGTCTGGGGGGATTTATTTTCAGTAATAATTCAATATTTCATTAAATATGCATCGATTTTCTTGTATACTTAATGTCTAAAACGCCGTTGGTGGCTTTCTGGTACGTCTAGAAAAAATGTTATTTGTATTTGGTTTCTGCACCATCGAGAAATTTCAGGTGGCGTATTGTTGACATGGTCGAGAGGATATCCTATATAAAAAAGTGTTAGAACTTCAGACCTATAAGACATCCTACTGTTAAGATCGTTTTGAGAATACACGGCCAAGACAGTAAATTTAACTAAGTTACAACGTCAGGCAGCGTACATAAGCCAACACCTTCTCTTTGTACACAATACGTAGCACGTCCGGTATCAATCCAAAAGGACACTTTATCAGATGAAATATGTGATGGAACTCGAGTCTCCAGGTTAGAGAAATCCGCCATACATTAAAGGACAAACGGGAATAATGGTACAGAAACCTATCAAACTTTAAGAGGAAGCGGAAAGAAGCTACACTAACAAAAACAGTAGAAATTGCACTTTATTTTCCCATAGTATATAAAAATAGATATGTAGCAATTATCAATATAATGGATGAATTTGCATGAACACTTACAAAATGACGAATTTCACTCTTTACATTCTAGAAACATTCCATCTGCGACAATATAGATTTTCTTAACGTATACTTCCTCTCGGAATGACCAAAAAATTGTTGCGACAATGATTCCTTGTTCATCAGTGGACATACCTGTTGTCATAACTATACAACAAAATCACTCTATAATCCAATAAATCCATGAAACTAACTAATAATTCATTAAATTTTACAAGCGTTTTTCAATTATTTAGTTTAATGGATATGTCGTCTTATAAAGAGATTCTATTCTTTATTCATACCACCTGGTAAGTCCAACTGATGAATATATGCATTTATTGACCAAATTTAAGACGCTAAATTGTATGTCCATTCTAAGAGGTAGTATCCCTTTAACAGCGCAAGTATGAAGGGTTTTCAATGATTATGCTTCAGGACTATCGGAAAAACAGGGTGCTTAACTGTGAAACAATAAAATGTTGGAAACATATTTTACATTGAAACTATAAACAATAAACTTTAGTATCAATTAACAAACAACAAATATATAACAATATATACAATAACGCAATATAAACTACAGTGGATGCACATTTAAATTTTTTTTATCTGATGACGACACGTGTATAGTGTGTCCTATTTTATTAAAGAAGTGTGTTTATTTCATAATATTGAAATAGATGTATAATTCAATTCTAAAAATATATAGTCTTATAATTCATTGCTTTATCATTAAAAAGCTGAATTTGACATTAAAGTAACATATTTCGTACGTTGTCTTTTTGGATAAAAGCGAACAATTTCTTAGAAACGCAGCTGAATTTGGTTTTAAACTATTCAAATCAATTAAATAAAGATATTGAAAATTTAAGCATGTTGGACAAATGTATATCAGTTAGAGTTTAGGCACACAAGGCAAGCCAAGCAATATTATAGGTCATAATAACAATAATAACAGAGTGAATGTGCTTCACAAAACAATAACGTGATAATAACAGGTGTATTGTGACAAAAATATCTATGCACATCCAGAAAAACAAAACACAAATGCTTATCTTTATTTTTAAGTGTTTAAAATATAATTGCTTAAGAGGCTTGTTATCAGAAATATTGTCAAAAATACTTGGAAACGTACAGAAGGTAACTAGTTACAAAATTACACACGACGGAAATTTGGTTCAAATTATTGCTGGGTATCGTCAATCATGTCACGATACGATACATATCGCGATACAAGGGTCACTATACCATACATATCGCGATACAAGGGTCACTATACGATACATATTGCGATACAAGGGTCACTATACGATACATATCGCGATACAATGGTCACTATACGATACATATCGCGATACAAGGGTCACTATACGATACATATCGCGATACAAGGGATACATATCGCGATACAAGGGTCACGATAGGATACATATCGCGATACAAGGGTCATGATACGATACATATCGCGATATGGGGGAATGGGATAAAAATTAACATTTTATCTTCAAAGTTTCTATTTACTTTGATATAATTGTGATATTTAGTAATATAGTTGATAGAAGTAGTTAACGTCCATTGTCTTATTAAAAGTTTCTAACAATTTCAGTGAAAAATATTGTTATATCATAAACCAACTTATAAAAATCCACACTTTTGTATGGAATAAAAGGTATCACCAAGTATCGATATACGACGTCGCGTATCGTGGCATGTCGTATCGCTGATTCACCTATATATCGTATCAGCACTAGTTCAAATGGTAATTACATAGCCTATTATTCTACTTTGAAGCAACATAGATTTGAGCTTATTTATGTGCTGAAGCATCCTGGATGTGAATACATATATTTGTCAAACAAATTGAGAAATTGGCACATAATAAACAAGTTCCTTAATATATACACCACATATGATAGAGTATTCAGCAGTTATTTGGTCATTTGAATGAGTACATACTAGTTTTGTACTAACAGGAATTTTCACCAAAGCTCTATATTCAATTGGTAAATAGTTACTGAATTGGGTAGAAAAAGTAAAAAGTGCGCTGAATAACCAAACTATTACTCTATCTTTACTAAACTAAAAATGAGTATTAACAATCTTTTTATCGCAAAACAGAACAATTATAGGCGCAGAACCTTAAATACTCTCAATTTCATTGCACAAAAAAGCAATTTAATCATATAAATACGATGTATTTGTTTTCGTTCTGCGTGCTAAATCATTCTAGTCGGGATAATTACCAGTCTATAAATCTTAGTGACTAGCAAAGGTAACGAGTATACCATGAAATATTCAAGCAAAAATCATAACACTATCAATATAATTTGCACTTAAAATTGGAATGTACTTGGGACAATATTCTGATAATATGCAACATAATATACTAAGAATAGGAATGCAGCACTATGATTGGCCGTATACATCTTGAACAACCAATCAAATAACAGTATTTGACAGCTCTTGATAGTTCATTTTTGAATGATTTTGTCTAAATATTTCCTTCACCTTACTATACCAGTAGGTCGTAGTATTTGCATAACGAATTATCATTGGCTATAGAAATTTTAAACGACCAATCAGATATTTATATCATGCAATCTGAATCACCTCAGAATGAATAAAGCATCCCACACCAGATTCTGGAATCGGAATAATGAGTAATCATTGAGTATAGGAGCAATCAGACATTCTAATATGCAATCCAAAGCATCCAAACCCAGTACATTCTGGAATTTGAATAATAAGGAATGATTGGCTGAATAATTTATAATCAACCAATCCTAGCACCTTATGTATGTTCATATGTTCAGCGTTGATAAAGCACTATAAACCGGTATATATTTGTTGACCTGATTGCGTTAATGGACTAATCTCTTCGTTAGTTGTTCTATTTTTCCGACGATAATTATAATATTTCACACTACTAACAAGTACTATCACTAACAATACTGAAAAAAACAGGAACAATTAACTTGCATGTGAACAAGATACCATAAAAAAGATTCATGTAATGAAAAATTACTTGGTAAATTGGTTGAAAGCATTGTATTTGTAACGCATTTTCAGAACATGCGCAACCAACATTATTCACCAGTCTTATTCATGAACTTGTGCAGTAATAATTTTTGTTTTTCTTGTAATTTTTAATTTCCTTCACTACTGCTATTTCTTAACCCTTACTGCTTCATTTTACAAATATAAATATCAACATTTTGCCATTAAATCCAAACTTTGAATGGGTAGAATAATTTGGTACAAAAATTGAGTAGGAAACCAACCTGCACTACAGCCACCTATCATTGCCATTAACTCTGCTGTCGGTTGACAAGACTTGTCTTTCTTATTTATAACATACCAAGGTGCATCACAACTTGTAGGTACAAACGATCCCTTAGGACAGTAACTTCTCGCTGGACAGGGTTGTGGATTACCATCAGCTTGCTGAAATGTCAGATTTAATAATTCAAAGCTTTTTTAATATTACTCTATAGAGAAATACTGGTCATCATATTTATAATATTTAAATTGTATTATCAACTTTTTTATGACAATAATCTTTACTATTATTATCATCTTCACTTCTGAATAATTAAAAGAGCATTTAGAAAATTTATTTTATTTGTATCAAAGACATAGAATAGAGCTCTCATTTGCACCAGCTTCATATCCTCTGCGACATCTGCAGTTCCCTTAATTTCAGAAAAACTAAGTAAGTACATAAAAGTACTTACCGGACAGAAGTAATTTTCAGGACAAATGTTGCATAGTTTTGTTCCGTTTTCAGTAGTGAAATAACCCTGAGGACATTTTTCACAAAGAGTTGAACCTTCTGTACTTTTATTAAAGCCTTAAAGATGATAGAAATTTTACAAGACTTTGGTCAATCAAAGACAATTTTATTTACGAAAACTGCTTATCAAAAAACATTTCAGTCAAAAAAAAAAATCATTGAATTATTATGCAAATAGAAATAACATTGAATGATCATCGGCTGCTAATACATTGAATGATCATCGGCTGCTAATACATTGATTGATCATCGGCTGCTAATACATTGAATTGGATAAAATAATTGTTTTAATTGAAAATAAAAAAAAATACACTTTTCATACAAGAATTCTCCAGAAGAAAACAATATATGTGATATTAATGATTACCTGGTCTACAGAGGTCACAAGTTATAGCACCTTCTATTTCAGAATCCATACCAGCTGGACATAGGCTACATTTTATACACCCTGTAGTACTGAAATATAACATTTATAACATAAGCTATGATATAAGTCAGGCTTATACTCACTCTCAAAAAATATTTCAATAAATATGTAAAAATTTGACTTGTGTAAAACTGAGACGAATTTTGTTGTTTTAGTTTTTGAAAAGCTGCTTAAACAATCCAAGGGCTTCATGCTCCAAAATTTTCACAACAGGCCATTAATGTGAGGCAATCATGATTTGTAATGAAGCATGTCTTAAACCACTTACTTGCAATATGTTCCCTTTAAACATAGATTACAAATACTTTGTCCAATAACTCCCTGGTATTTCCCCATTTCACAAGGCTCACAGTGTGTAGCATTTACTATATTAGATGCTGTTCCTGAAAGGGAAAAGAAGCACATACACAATGTAGATAATAAATCTATGCAGTTGAATTAACTAATATAGAATCCAGTGGCTCAAGTTACAAATAATGGAAATTGCACTGTCAATAAATTTATCAAACCTTCAACTAAATGCTATTAACTAAGAAAGGAATGAAAGTTAACTACCTAATTCGTAAGACAATTTCCACAGTTTCTTGTCTAGATTAATCCCAAGAAGGCTATTATATTGATATTTTCAAGATTTATATCAATTTCAGTTCCATGCCCTTCATGCAACTTAATCAATTTTTAACATATATAGTGAAAATCTCTGATATTCCAAGGGAGATAACTGTATGTTATGTTATGTTACAAATTGTTTCATTAACCCAAACACTTACTGTTGATAATGTGTTCAAGATGATATTTTTAAGGATGAATGATAATATAAATAAATAAAATAGACAAATGACGATGCAAGCAGGTCCAATGAGAATACTTCAAAAAGAATCAGTATATTTGTATGAATGTTAGTGAATGGCCAATTCCCAACCAGTATTAGAGTTCAGATTACATTGTAAATTCATATATTCAATACTGTGGCACCCGCAGTGGCCGAGCATGCCCCGAAAGCAAGTTTTTCGGGCAAAAATCTAGGTTAGAACAATTTACAATTTACCAAAATCATTGAAAAAATGTCTCACCTGCATCACAAGGAGAACATAAATCAGTTCCAGTATGATTTTTATATCTGCCAATTCTACATCCTGTACAATTATGACTGCCAAATTTACTAGAATATACAAAAGAATACGTAAATGTCCATATAATTGGCCGTTTGTGGGATAATAAAAAGGTCCTTCTTGTCACTTTCTGGGTTTAAGACAATTTCGGCTTGGCCATGACCACTTGTACTGATCAAAAAGTGAGACAGTGAAGATGAATTTTGCATTGACTACAACAAACTGTTTTAATTATACATAGATACTTGTTTGTTACAATGTGATCACTGTTTTATAAATACATCAACATCTTCAAAGGTAATTGATTCAGTGTTCTAGACTTTAACAATGGTTATTGGCAGATAAAATTTGCTTGATCTACCCGGTTTGGGTTACTCTCTAGTTCAAAATAAATTTTTAGACCATCTTTTAAATGAAATTCCATAGCAAATAGAATGGAAATAAAGACAAACATACTTCGTATCAAACCCAGGGGGGCACTCTAAACAATCAGTCTTTCCTTTTGATGGTTGAAATGTTCCTGAAATAGGTTGAAATGTATTTCTTCAGTGTCTTTTTCGTGTAATAAAGGAGTTTGGATAATATTGATTATTTCCAGTAATTTAACTGTATCCATCAGTAATATTCCATGCATACTCCATTTTGAAATATGGAAATAGGCAGTATGCATATTTTTAAAATTCCATATACCAGTAACTTATTCTAATATTTCTTTTGAGGTTCATTGTTTTAATCAAGGAAAATTATCACTTTATTGTTACCTATTGGACATTTATAACAATTGTCTAACTTTGTATCATTTCCAAAATGACCTTCACCACATAAAAAACATTGAACACATCCAGTTTGACTGAAATGTATCAAATTAATATTTAATAATAATCTAGGTTAAAAACTTTCACACTATGTCTGTACAACATCCTTAGTCCTATATCCTATACCATGCCATTAAGCAGAATAAGAAACAAAATTATTTAAAAAATCTAAAATGTGAAAGCCATTCTCCATCCTCTTTAGAGGAGTCCACTACATTTACTCTCGATTTTGTCACATTTTTGACAAGATTTTGATTAACAGATGGATGTACAGATTTTTATTATTCCTCATTTAACACTGTGTAATGTTGGCATTGTCAACTTTGCCTTTGAACCCTGAGTGTAAATGAAATATAACGTCATATACCCTGAACTCCAAGTAATAAAAGTAAAAGCGTATGACATTAACGTTGTATGACGTCACTTAGCAATGGCCGGTATACCAGCTGCTCGGGTATATATTGCTTATATCATGTCCCAAGTTCTTGAAAATTTCAACCCATCAAAAATATAATATATGAAAAACTGAAGAAATAAATTACTTACTTGCAAAATGTACCAAAATCACAATCATCACATAAAGCTTGACCAGTCTTATTCTGAAATTCTCCAAACCCACATTTTGAGCATAAATGACCTCCAGTTGCATTTAGATATGTTCCTAATTGAATTAATTTATGACAAAATAAATAGAATTCATACAGGACTATATATATAATTAACAAATTACAACTGCTAAAAAAGATTTAATAATCACAGAGATGAACCAAGATACATACAAGAATTTACAGTACGAGGTGAGCAGTATATTCCAAATTATACAGTATGTGTATTAACAATTGATGAATATTCCCAGCTTATTATTAACCCAACACAGGTATTACATGGTTGGAAAATAAACATTAAAGTATAAAGTAAATTTTCTTCCTATCTAGTTGTCTCACTTGTCTGTTCTTTTGGAAATAATTTGGGTATACCAAATAGTGTGCACTGAGGGAAACTTTGACAAAGCTTGAGAGTTTAGCAGACACAATAATTAATTTTTCTTACCTTTATCACATGCTTGACAGTCTACACAGCCTTGTGAACTATAAATATATTACAGAATATAACAAATATTTAAAGAAATAATAAAATCGGCATTTTCGACTATCTCTGAAATGCGATGTGATAGGTACCTAAAATTCGACTTTTACAAAATATTAAAGACCATTACATCACTTTCATATCAAAAGTGTAACAAAACACTGACAGGGTGTATTACATCTTTCATTATACAAAAAATTGACTTACGGACAATAAGACCCATAGTCACACGGTTCACATTCTGTAGATCCGGTTTCATTTTGACTTGTTCCTGGGTCACATTGATTACATTCAACTTGACCTGTTAAATCTTGATAATGACCTTCAGGGCAAAGTTCACAGTCCAGTTGTCCAGTATCATTTTGAAAGTAGCCTCTATCACAAGGCACACACTGTATTTGTCCTGTTTGATTCTGAAACTCTCCAGAAGGACAAGGTTCACACTCAGATTGTCCTGTTTCATTAGTAAAATGTCCATCAGGGCAAGGAAGACATTCAATTTGTCCGGTTTCATTTTGAAATTTTCCAGGAAGACATGCCTCACATTGAAAACTTCTCATTATTGGTGTAGAATACCCTGAAAACAGTGAAATAAGACCAATCGCTCAATCTATCAATATCGTGATGTACGTGGGGGTGTATAGCTCTATACTGATAATAGATTCTGATTGTCTCGTGGTTAATAGAATAACAGAACTCTTCTTCATATACCAGGTGTAATAGGTTTAATATATATATATACAATATTTACAGTTGATATTCTAATTCTTAATACATCTTTCTTTTTTTTGAGACCACATATCTTTGGGTCTTATATAGCCCTATCCCGGTTGCTACCTAAACAATGCTACCCAAACCATTGGCTTAAAACTTAATAAGGGCAGGTTACTAATTGTAATTAATTATATTAAATACTAATCTCTCCTTATATCTGAATCAGCTTAATTAAGTAGATAATCCTCTCTTTTACACACTATGTTATGGGTAAATTTAACTAGCTATAATAATTATACAGAGATGAATAGACATACAACATAATATCACATGGTTTTAACATAAGGCAAGCAAATATTCATATATGAGATATTGCTTGGTGATAGAAATATCAGATTTGAACTATGCTTAGTAAAAGAAATAATAGCTAATTTTCATGAGGAAATCATCTCTATTCTGTGATTTGGATAGAAAGCAGAGAACATAAGCAAGAAGGTTATTTCCAGAACATCCAAATCAATTCCACATGTAGAATTCTAAATACTGACCTGGTTCACAAGGCTGACAGTTCTCCATTCCTGTCTCATTAGCATAAAAACCAGGTTCACACTGATCACAATCTATCTGACCTGATTCACTAAATAACACAAAACAAATATAGTATCATCTGTATATTTAACAGAAATTTTCTAAAAAAAATCAAGTGTATTAGAAACACTGATAATATCCATTTGCACCATTTCTACTGAGAAATCATGATGCAGTTCTTATGGGGCTCTTGAAAGTAGACTCTAACAACAATGCTTGTCTTTTGATGCAAAAATAACTGCAAAAAATAGATTTCTTTATCTTTCCAGTGTCAGGATAGTTCATACGTCATAATACCTTGAACATTATCAAAATGAACTTACTTCTGTGCAGTTCCCTTTTTACAAGGTGGACAAAAAACTTGTCCTGGAGCTTTCTGTGCAGTACCTGGATCACATGGATCACAATACTCCATTCCGGTCTCATTTGAAAAAAAACCTGCATCACACTGTGTACAATTTATTTGTCCAGATTTGCTGAAATATAATGAATTTTCCAGAGATACATGTATTCCATAGAAAAAAGACAACTCAATTAAAAAAAAAGAAGCTTTTATCAAATGTAAATCTCTGATAATTGTTGTCCTAATTGTAATCTATCAGGCTTTTTAGTACAGTCCTGTTGTTAAGACGCTATTTTCAACCAATCAAAGCATGTTATGTAGTTAATGTAGACAAATTGTCTGATAATGAAACTCAAAAAGGTTGCCATATTGCTTTATTTGTGTCCTGCATATCAAAATAGAATTGTTATCTAATTTTATCAGATTGCACCCCCCCCCCCCCCACACCTTTACTTACTTTTGAGCTGTCCCTGGGTCACATGGTGGACAGAAACTTTGTCCATTAAACCTCTGAGAAGAACCAGGATAGCAAGCAGTACAATAACTAGAGTTCAAACATTGTCCTTGAGAAGTCAGCGGACAACAACCACAAAATTCTCCAGCTGTCAAAAATAACGTTATTCATAGTTAAATAATGTGATCAGTACATCAATAGGGAAATATGAAGAAGAAATATTTTCATTCCTATACATAATAAAACTACAGAGGTTAGATACCGGAACAAAATTTCACTATAGTATACTCTTGAGTTTCATTGTATATGACGTTTCCTGAAGTTTACATTGTCATCATCAGTAGCCTAGTAGTATACCATCAAAGTTGTTTAATGTGTTCTCTACCATTAATCATCACTTCAGAATTACAGAAATGATTGAGCTAATCCACATACTTTTTGATCCACAACCAAAATATGTAGGATCAACTTTTTACTTTACAAAAGCTTTATAAGTAGCAGATTGCAATTTATATCAGAAAATGTCAAGGCTACTTACATTCATTAGCAAATGTTCCTTGATTGCATGGAATACAGGTCTCAAATTGAGTTGAACAATTCAAACCATCATGGAGTTTTTGATCAAAATGATTGATGTTTTCAGTTTTAATTAAAGTACTACATAACACAAAACCCCCTGGAATATAAAAAATTTTAACTTTCAATTTTCATGTTATAAAGAAACTAGATCTACATATTATATAAAAAAAATAGCCAGGTAAGTCTAGTACACACCTAAATTAGTCGGCCATTCCATATTAGGCTTCCGCACGAACAAGAAGGAACAAACGGGATGGAGCTCTGTTATTGGCATTGATTGGACTAAATTATGTCATACACTACAGTAAGGTCATTGGGGTTTCTAGTTGTCTACACTAAAAAGACTAATTCTCGTACAGAATTTTGACAGCCAGATTCAAGTTGTCTCGGTAGTTAGTTTAGCGATAAGAGAACACAACTAG
>NW_008708358.1:983646-1014134 GCF_000327385.1 Lottia gigantea
CCACATTATCAGAGAAAAGACAACCTGCTAGGAGTATTATAAACGTATCTAACTTCATCTTCAACAAATTATCATCTCACACGGAAACTATTTACAATATAACTGAGTTTCTATATTACTCAGCCCAAATCCAAGAAAAATTTCAACGCCATTTTGAACATCATGTGATTTTTTAAGGGGAGATAATTAATACTTCTTTTAATTCAGACCACAACTAAGTTTACATTGATTGTTTACTTTGTTGTACGTGTTATTATGTAGGCTACCATATTTGATGATGAATACGATGATGATTAAGTTGATCGAGGTTGATTAGGTATATAGAATTGTCATCTTATCTTTTAACAGCAAAATTAATTTTTTCGTCTTCCAAAGGGAGTGGTTGAGATCTGACACCATTCAGCGAATCCTGACTTCGAATTTTTGACTTTTTATCTTTAGTGAGGTGATATATAAGTTTGAAAAAGGAAAGATCGTCTTAGAATAACTTTGCGTTGATAAAGATAAAAACATGCAGGTTTTGTTTTTACCAAGAGCAACGTTTTGCCAATTGATATAATGTTGTTTTGGATTTTGGGTTTCGTGTTCCAGTTGGGATCGTTGGAAGGCCTATACTTGGTTTATTTATTTATCTATAAAATGAAACTGGCACATTTTTATTCAATTTATTTCAGCTATAGCCTATATAAAATCATTTACAAAACAACATCACTTTAATCAATTTACAAAATAAATAATTAAGCATAAACACAACAGCTTTGTATAGGACACATTTAAGCTCCAAGATTACAGACATCTTAATACAAACAATAGTATGGGATATATCTTGTTAATCTGAATGAAAATTTTGTAATTTTGGAAGATCAATCAAAGTTTCGGTTTTTAAAAGTTTTTATTTTTAGTACAGGGGATATATTGCGAGAATCAAGGGGTAGCGAACTACATGTACATGTATAGACAGATCTAAAAGCTGAGAAACCACACCTCGCTATTTAAACTATTGTTACTCCAAGAAAGTCAATTAAAGCTCCTTGGTAATTCCAAAGCAGAATGTATCACTATATCTGTCCATCGCAATGATTCAAGGAGAGTATAAAGGAGTAGCCTACTTCACAAGGTGGCCTTTATAAAGCACTTAGTTTATCGTTTGCCTCCTCTTTCCGAGAAAAACGTGTTCTTAAAGTGTTGAATATAAAACACACTGAAACGGACGCTGCCACAAAAGCAAAAATAACAAACGTCTGTACAATTTCCGTTTCAAAGTCCACTTCAGTTGGTGGTTCTAAAAATAGAAATGATATTGGACATCATCAGTCACCTCGCTTACTGATCAACTCAATCATAGATTGACACCGGGTGCTGTTTCTAGATAACAATGTAATGTTGTTACTATTTGGACCCCTAAGGTATATTGTAAGACGGGCCCGTAGCTAGCAAAGGGTTATCAAGGGGGACAAATTTTTTGAAGGGGAGCTCAACTATAGCGACCGCATCGGACACCAAACCGGACATCATTAAATCTTTGCAATTGGGTAGGGTATATGGTATGAAGATTAACAAATGTCAGTGGTACCTGTTGGGTTGGTGACTAATTGCACTGATGTGTCCGTCGTAGTGGTGATAAAACCACTTCCGTTGGTGCTAGGGTCCGTATTGCTGGACACGCCTGTCATTGTTGTAGTTGTTTCGGATTGTGTAGATGATGTTATTGCTGGTATTGTTGATACTGTTGTTTGATCGCTTACTGAAAACAATGAGGTCCAAATGGTTTGAAGATAAACACAAAAGAAATCAGATGAGATGGCCTGAGTTTACAGTTGATATTTATCATTATACGCTTTCGAGGTGGGAAGGGGGGGGGGCAAATTGTCCGTAAACATAGGCATATTCTAAGAATTGATAGACGCGCAGAAATGAAAAAGAATATACTCACTCGCACAAAGATTATTAGAACAAACTTGAGCTTCAGCCGGACATTCTGTACATGCAGGACCAAGTTTAAATGGCTTGGTGTTTGGAAAATTCCCACTGTATAAATAAATAAAATAGCAAATCAGACTGGGTATAAAGAAATGATATCATGACGACCGGTTCCAATACCATTACCTAATAAAAATAATTTTTTTACCGGGGAAGATCTGTTTTTCCTGGCAATTACCTTATTGTTCCATTTTATTTTTTAAGTTTTGATACAATAATGTTCACAAGCATCAGTACCATTTTGTACCATGTATGCATGCTCATGTATTCGTTTTGTTTCGTTTCGTTTCATGCGTGCGTAAGCGCCTGTATGCGTGCTTAAAAGCGACCGATTTCTTGAGTTTTGTTCAGTAGGTACGCTGATATCTTTTAAATCAAAATTGAAAGGGAAATATCTTACGCTGGTCCATAATTACAGACAATAAGAAGTCCTTGTTCAAAACCTTGAAAACTATTACTAATAAAGGAGCACCAATTAATGCCACACCCCATTTCATAACTTTCAGCCCAGACAACCTAAAATATACACTTCCGAGTTATACACGTAGCTATCAGCCCACACAGCTAGCAAACTAAAATATACACTTCGAGATATACACATAGCTTTCAGCCTAAACATCTGCCAACCTAAATTGGCAATTAACCTGTATATAGTGGCCAATACTTTGGTAAACTCCATATTATCATAATAGTATATCAACTTGTTTATAGAGGCCAAGTACGCTATTTTTTAGCGTATTGTAATATGTGTATAGTGACCAATTAATATTAAAGTTTATCAGATTAACATGATATATATTGGTATGCTATTGGCGGTAAACTTCAGAGTATCTTTACCTGTGGTAATGGTCACATTTTTAAGTAATGTTCAGATTATCATAATAAAAAGTATCTAAACCTGTGTATAGTGGTCATGTCCAATGTTATCGGAGAATCATTATGAAACCTTACCTGTGTATAATGACCACACACTTTTGAAGGCTTACAGATCAGAGTTTCGATATCATAGTCGTGTATCTCCTGCTGCCAGTGTTCTACGGCCTCTTCAACTTGATACCTATCAGCTGGAATACAATAATTATTTCTTAATAATACTTAAATATATACAACAAAATCGGCAATGTGCTTCACATCGTACTCTCAAACGAAATAGACTACTGTGATTATTCAAATCTAATTTCAACAATTTCTGTTTTTTTTTGATACATTTCATCTTTGGTGTAATCTCACAAGTTTTCTACAAAGTCTCGATCTAAATATGTTTATTTTAACCAATTAAAAGTGTGTCATGTATAACCCATTCCTCGAAAACAATGACAATATCAAATCCCAAAGTACAGCAATATAACAGCCTATTATCATTTCGCTATCCCACGATTGATCTTAGTTATTTCCATTTTCATTGGAGCACAAAATTAGGACGTAAAACTCCATTCATCCTTGTCATTTGACAATACTTAAGGTATATTTTTAAAACTAAGAATATTCTATAATATTAAGCAACCATGGCACACTTGAATAGTTAAAAAAGCTACATAATTAAGATTATAGCTTTTATTTTAACATTTTATTTTTCAAAAGCAAGGTACCTTGACTGATAAAGAAATTTTCACCAACATTACTAAAACCAAATCTATCTTTGGTATCTGGATTATGACCAAATGTACAACTATCTACCCAACCTTGCGCCATTCCCTCCAAATCTGTATTCCATGTCTGAATAATAAAACAAGTCGCATTTATATATCCGGTAATCTCTTTATTAATATAGTTCACTCAACGTGCATATCATGCCGAGGAACAGGTACGACCAGATTTGTCGGGCTACTTTCATCAGTGTTCCATTCTATATGGGCACGAGTGAGCCGAGAAAGATCAATGCCAAGCGGTTCCGCTGATGAACAGCTGATAGAAATGATCCTTCCTGAACCAAAGTTGTTATCCTTTTTTTCTTACTTTCGTTTTAAGACGTAACAAGCCATCAAAACAACTGCTGTAATAAGGTTGAGACACTTTAAAGCAGGAATGTTTGTAATCAGTGACGGCACCAGTGAGTAAGCATTCAGACGAGTAAGCGGTTCCTAATTTACCTGGTGAAAATTCTGTGGGTTAGAGTTAGGTAGGGTAAAAGTATACATGTACTTACCAGAACTCGCATGTCACTACTGTTACTTTGGCGTCTGAAGTCATTGTGTGTAGTAAGAAGTGCAGTGATATCTTCAGGGGTGAAGCCAGAGATAGCTGCCCCTTGTCTGTCATCCCCCATCCCATCTTTTATCACTAATCCTAAGCTAATATAAAGTATTATATATACTCTTCTAAGCATTGCATTATCTGAAATATACCAGTGTACTTGTATATTATGCACTATAAATATAATATGTAAGATATAACTAGTTAATTCTCGGTCTACGAAATATCACTGGCAATCCCTCTAGGGCATAACTATCTACAAAATATTGGGGGTTCCGATGAAACCTCACAATTTTTCAAAATTGACATATTGTTACCGAAATAAAGCATTTGTAAAGGCACATCTTCTCTTTAAACCTTGTTTTCTAAAATAAAAGACTATAGGATCCTTCGTCTTATCTTTACTGTTTTAATTAATAAATGTTCAAGTTTTATAGAATTTTTTTATTCTATCTCAACTACAACAGAGATCAAATTACCTGTTTAGTTCTTTGCGTGGACTTTTTAAATAAAAGTTCTCTTATTCCGAACCAAATCTAGCTTCAGTATTCTTATAAATCAGTTTACACTTTCGTTCTTATATTTATTTACAAGAAAATATATCCAACATGCATTTAGCAAGCACACCTACCTTATTTGACTTTAATTGAGTAATCCGTTTAAATGTAAATTCAACCCATTGCAAGTCTTCAGTCAAACCCAGGACACAGTGTTAAAAATATTACGTCAAAAATAATCCCAATTTGACCCCTTGTTAGAATTCATAGTTAAAGAAATGGCCCCTATTCTACTCTTTTATGTGCCTTCTATCGTCATTATAAAAGTACCGTTGTTGATACTGATCATGGCAATAGCGCTTGTAATTCTTGGTATTTCATCGTATCACCAACTACTAGTGTCATCTCTTAAAATATCATTCCATTCGCTCAGTGATCGGATGTTCGAAGGACGAAGCGTCTAGTTGTTCGGTTGGCAAAAGGTTCTGCTTGATACAGATAGTGCCAGTTGAAGACTTTGCGATAGTTTGGAATAGAAAAAAGTAGATTGATGCCGCTACCCTGACTATTTTTTAATATCATTGCACATTGTGTGGTGTTTCCAATCGGTTAAAACAGACTGTCGTACCTGTCTCAACGCACGAGTAAGAAAATAAGTCTCGGCGTTGTAATATTGAATAATATAATAGGCTTATAGAGGGAGTATTGTTCAAAAACTTTTCAACCACGGTATCAATTATTCCTTGTGAAATTTAGCCAACAATGCAACTGCCTATACAATTTACAGTAAAATATGATTCAACTGTATTTTGTATAAAACGTAAATCGGTTAGATCTGGCAGATATTAAATTTATTCATTTTTTTCAACTCATTTGGTTTTTTTTATCTGTTTATGTTTTGTTTGAGTTTTTATATTTTGATTTATTTTGTTTATTTTATTCAATTTGTTTGATTTATTTGATTTTCTTAATTACATATTTGTTAAAATAACTGCCAACTCGCAATAATTCCAACATATTTTGCAAACTTCTTCCTTTTTTATCAGTATTAATTTACAAAAGATCTGTAAAAGGGAGTTCCTGATTTTTACATGACTGTGCCAACTTTCAATTTAGTCCAACGATTGCGTTCGTCTTCAGGCCATGTTTACTTGATATACACACCCCTTGTTACACACTCTTTAGAAAGTACTAGAGATCTAGCCACATTAATGTATTATAAGGTTATAAAATCTATTTAAAAGTATGTTCTATTCAATCTCTATATAGACATAGATACAAGTCAAAGCCATTATGTTAGTACGATTACATTTGATTTCAATATCAATAATATAATATTTATTCCATTGATCGTTTACAATAGATTTTAATGTTAGGCGTCTATATTTATCACCATTCCTTACAGATTATTCATAAAGGTCTTCTAAGCTAGTCCATATCGAAAATTGACCTTCGTTGAAACCATGTTTATAGTTTGAGGAGTTATATTTTGTTCAAAATCCTTAGAAATATGATTCAAGTAGCAAATTGGTCGCCCTGTTAACATGCTTTTTTTTTTATTGAGAAATGACGGAAATGAAAGGACTGGAATGTCATTTCGCTCAGAGTGACTGCCCTGTAAGTTACAAAATTAAACAACGAGCTTTACTGTATATTTTCGTGTATAATACGCAGATTTTCAGCATGTTAATTTGATATCTACAATATAAAACAATAATAGCCCTTGTATGTCGTACTCAACCTTTCAAGAGCACCTATGTCCACTCTGCAAATGGGTTTGTCTACTCACCTTTTAAGGGAGAATACATACTGCTAAGAGTAACTGTAATGTTTGCAACGCTGAAAATATATTTCATTGTCTTGGGATGCTCGTGAGTTGAAAGAAAAAAATATTGCCTCATACATCTGGTATTAACACATCTCTTAGTTAAAAATATCACACGAACAAGCATCATAACATATCGATTTAGGTTTCTGAAAAAAAAGATCGTTGTTTCTCTCTATATTTATCTATAGCTTACCAAACTAAACATTGGAAGAACAATCTACGCGCACCATAATCTATATTTCTGGCAGAAAATTACACTCTGTAAACATACTTTAGGTATATTCTGTTGTCATGGAAAGCATGTATAAAATATAATTTAACAAATGTAATTACAGAGAGAAGGCTTAGCAATGGCTTCAAACCATTCGTTATGGCTACTTGATTGACCAGCCGCACAAGAATAAAAAAAAATATAGGACGTGAAGTTAAACTCCATTTCGATTCATTTGACTTTGACAAGTATCTGTGTGCCATACCTACTCTCTTAAGATAAAAAAAAATCAAACATAAACAACACTCGGGTTTTATTGAAATAATTCACATGAAAGATCAACAAACTAATTGTTTATTGTTAAAACACAGTCTGGATAAATCACCCTTGATTTCATCTCGTAGATCATGAACTGAACTATCAACTGTTCCATAAATACGAGTCATCAGCTGTTGAAGCCTCGACAAGTTCTGTTGGAGTGTCCGAGTGTCTCGTTCGTGAACTGTATCTGCTCCTTCCAAATCTTTAACAGTTTGCGTAGCTTTATAGATAGAGCGTTTCATATCACGGAAATTTTCACCATGTTCATCTATCATATCGAATAGATCTGCTTGTTCATCTTCTAGGCGATTAATTCTAGCATTGACTCTAATTTCAGTTCCATCAAGTGTGTTGATCAGGTTCTCTATACTGGCCATTCTAGAACGGTGATGACTGGATTCAGTGGCGAGTTGCCGAAGTTTTCTCTGTTCATCGTTGATGGTATCTTCTAAATGGTACAGTGAGGTCTGCATGTTCTTCTGGTTAACCTCCGTTCTAGCAGCATAAGCCTTTTGCTCCGAAACTTTATGTTCCAATTCTTCTATAATGATGTACAACGGTTTCAGTAGATTATTCATGTCGAAGACATAGTTCTGTGTATCGTTGTAGCTCGCTGGTAAGGCCGTAACATAATCTAGACCTTCGACGTCTCCGGAGCTTTCCATTTCGTCCGTCGTGTTGTAAGCCTCAGATGTGTTTGTTAATGCCATAAGTTCCGGTTCAAGAGTTGTAAATGTATCGGTATCGGCTTCGGTTGTTGTGTCGCTAATGGAAGATGTAGCCAGTCCCTGAACGGCTGCCTCAAGCTCACGAAGTTTAATATTGACTCGTTGAAAAGCAAGTTTCGTCTTCTGCGCTTCACGAATAACAATGTTTTCCAGTGCGATCAAACTGGGCATTATTTCTTCTATCCACTGCTCGTGACGTATAGCATACGATCTATTAACAAAATTTGAAAATAGTCCTCTTGTGAGATTTTCAAAGATACCCGTATTCCGACGAACTCTTATTTTTTCAGTTCTTTCGTCTTTTTGATTATATTCCTCCTCATTTTCCGAAATATCACCACCCCCTTCCGCCACAAGTCTTAATTTATCCAAGAATGTCTGAGTGTTAGAATTTCCGAACTTTGATTCCTGCCTAGAATATCCTTGAGGAATGACGCTGTTAATCTGCACAGTTAGATACATAATAAAACACAGTAAAAGTATATGATACAGTACATAAAAATGTCCCTTGGTCAGTTTTGTCGCCATCTTGATAGCTCTACTTCCCTTGATTTCGAGGTCAATAGTCATACAGCGAACAACTATTTTTAATTTCTATTTTAATTACCTCTTATAACGAGGTCAGTCCAGTTAATGTACTGAATAATGTTCCAAATAATATATTCCATAAAGGTTAAGACATTTGATTGGTTGACTATTCTTCGATGATCCAATCACATCTATCATATTACGCGCGTTTTCTTACATAGTAATTAATCTCAAGCAGCAATTGAACACAATGGGGCAATTCCGGAGTTTCATGTTTAACCACGATGGCTTTTCAGAACTCAGAATATTTAGCAAGTTTTCTAACATTGGCCTACTTTTTTTTTTATTGCGATGAGACACATATTATGCACCACCAAAATCCTCTGAAGGGAAGATCGGGGTATTTTTTTAAACAATGCTTAAATCGTGATTTTTTGCAATTTGAGTTATTGTTCTTTCAATATTTAATACAGTCTTATAATGAAATGATGGAAAAAATTCCACAAACAAAATTGTATACTCTGGCCTTTTGTGGGGTTGGGTGTGGGGGAGGAGGGAGTGTTAAACCGTCATTCCAAAGTTCTTTGGTCGACATCATGATATCCTTCAGAAATAAATTGATGAATTTGTATTTGCTATGATTTAAGATTTGCTCAGTAATGTCCCAGCGATAAATAGTTGAATGTTTGCCACTTTGAAAGTCTAATAGTAATCGTAATGGCTTACACGCTTATCCGCAGCAATCCATATGCGATGTCGACTTCTGGCTACTTCACCACACCCTCCCCCTCTTTACGAGTAAATAAGGACTGTTCCTGTTCCAGATTACAGTATTTGAGCTGCATCTTAATTTCGCCACAATTGCTAAGAAAGAAGGTCTTTCGAGGAAAAAAGTCCTGTCTTTTAACCTTAGACGATGTGGCCCGGTCAGTGGTCATTCTCTTATTAAATGAAATTTCCTGTAAAATTTTTGAGAAAATGTCAAGTGTACCCAAGGTCAAGATAAACTAGTTATTAAGCTAATGAAAGTCGTTAACAATTTTAAGTCCATATTAGATCTTATCTTGATTGAAATTTGAATACGGTGGTATCTCTGGTTCGGACTACAATATTCTGAGATGAATGACTTTGTGAAATTTTTGTGGTCTGAATTCAAAGGGCTACACATAAAATACTGTCATGGAGATGATTTAACTTCTATTTTCTTTTATAAATACATGATTAAATTCTGAAAAAGTTCATTAGATTGTCCAATGATTTTAAGCGTGGTTTTAATCAATCTTCGAAGGTCTGGCAAATTCGTTCGTTTCTTTCTAACTAAACAGCGAGTCGTGTTCCAAATTTGAAGAAACCACCGGTGACAGAGAAAGAAGAAACGGCGCACTTGTTCTTTGTTGTGGAAATATTTGAGTTTTTTTAGAAATAAAATGTCTGTTGCGTTTGCTCCACCTCAAAAGGGTAAAGGCCCCCAACCTAACCAAGACACCATTCAAAAGGTACAGTAACAAAGAATGATAGAACAGATAAATATTTCTTTTCTCTCGAAAGTCGAGACAATTCAGGGGAAAGAACTCTGCTCTTGTTGATAAAATGAATTTGCAGTGAGTTTCACATGCATGCATTTGTGCAACTTTTAGGACAATGGAAACCCCAACGTCATGTATAATGAAGGAAATTCTGCTAGAACAGTGACATATCTTGAATCTGTAAACAAAGATGTCTGGTTACATGAACATCATTTCAGAGCCTTATAGTTATATAGCCCAACTATTATTCACTGATATTGCTTTCAATGACTATAACTTAAGCATTTTATGTACGGTACTATTTAGAATATTCAGGATCTCTTTATGCCACTAATTGCTGATGGTATATCTATTTATCATGCTTTGAATGAATCTTACAGTCCATTCAAAAGGAACTGAATCTATTCATATTTTAAATTATTATTTAGATGTTGGATGAGAACAATCAGTTAATTCAAACAATAGCAGATTATCAGAATAGTGGAAAGGCTACAGAATGCTTACAGTGAGTAACTTTTTTTTTTTATGCCAGTGAGTCAGTGACACAGCAACTGTCTGCAATCTAACGACCTTACTTTAGTCAATCAAAGCTTTATCAATGAGTACTAGGTTTGAAGAAATTCACATTATGAATATGGCTATATTAGATATCTCTTAATTCAAATAGGTAATTTAAAAAGTTAGCAATATTAATTATATTTTCCTTTTTTCATAATTTTTTTTTTTATGATATTGCAGATATCAACAAGTATTACACAGAAATCTGGTATATTTAGCTACAGTGGCTGATTCAAATCAAAATGTTCAGGCTTTACTGCCAGTAAGTATTTTGTAATGGCTTTGTCTTTAGAACCAGCATTTGAGTATTTTATCAATGAAATCAACAGGCCACAAGGGTTACGCTTGAACTATCTCAAATTCAGCTATGACTTGATATCTAGTTTTATAAGAATGACCCCCTTCCCATTTACCTATGGAATCAGTCATTATCACAAGCTGATTGCTGTGTAAAAAATACACTAAAGGAATGTTATAAGCTTTTAATGTTGTGGCTTTTAATGCTTTGAGTCAACAGAAATCATGGAAGCATTAAATTCATGTGTTACCATTCATTATATTTTCAGGCGCCAGGACAGATGAGTTCTACAGCTGGAAATATGCCTAATCAACCTCCAAGAGGTCAAATGAGACCCCCAGGTCAGATGACACAAATGAATTCAGGTAAATTCCTTTGTATCTTGTTTTTGCATGAAATAATCCTTATAAAATATTTACGATAGAATAAGAATTAATCAGTAGGGTTTAACTAGATTTCATTTATTTTCAGGAAATCCAATGCCACCTGGTTCTAATCCTCCTAATTCTGCTGGAAATCCAGGAATGCCACCGAGCAGTCAATCTGGTTTCAATAACCCTATGTCCAGTAATCAACCTCAGGGTGGTACAAATTCAGGGTACCCTAGACCAAATATGGGACAGCCACCAACAACCGGTCCTGGTCAACCTGGTCTCATGAATCAAAGTAAGTTTAAGTGTTTATTTTGTGTAATATGCATTAATGTGTAATATGTGGCAGTGGTATTTTCAAAAACATAAGAGTTAAAAGACCAAACTTCGTGTTGACCATCAGCAATCTTTTAAGAAATTGGGTTCTTGGAATTCTCACACAATGGTTTTTTGCATGGTGTTGCTCGCCTATCAGACCAAAATGAAAAGGTCATTTCATTTGAAATAATGTATTTTCATTACAGGTCAAGGAATGGGAAGCCAAGGTAATATGCCTCATTATAATCAGGGAGGTTACCCTAATCAACAACCTATGATGTCCCAAGGTAACCAGCCTATGATGTCACAGGGTAATCAATCAATGATGTCACAGGGTAATCAACCAATGATGTCGCAGGGCAACCAACCTATGATGTCACAAGGGAGTGGCGGTCAAATGATGAACAACCAATCAGGGCCAGGGAATAATAATATGATGGGTAATCGACAGATGACTCCCAATAATTACAGACGTCCAGGAGGTAAGAGTCCATTCATTTACAACTATGTGTATCTTGCATGCTGATTCTAGGATCCTGGCCCTGTATTCTCGAAACGATCTAACGTTAGGATGTTCTAGAATCAATGTTTGAAGATAAGAACCTAGGACATCCTAGCTCTATGATTGTTTCGAGAATACGGCACCTGGATAGCTGTTGACACAATGGATATGTATCGTGACAAATATGTGACATGTCATGTCCTGATACAGATATACCGTGCCATCAAACTATCATATAGACTTTTGCCATTTTAAATTCATTTGGTGGCTGATTTGTGTATAATAATATAATTGTTCTCATAATATCTTCAAGTACTGTTTATTTTTGTTTGATGATTTTTTCTGACATGTCAGTTGTATTTTTGAAATCTATTAAATTGGTTTTTGTTTATTTGATTTATTTGTGTAGGTTCAGGAGGTCAACCTGGCTATAATCAACCTAACTATCCTCAACAGATGGCTGGAAACCAACCACCATATAACAACCAACCTCAAGGACAACCAAATTACAACCAAAATCCCCAAGGTTACAACCAGGGATCAAATATGCCTCCTCAAGGTCAAGGACAGTATTACCCACCAGGTCAAGGTCAACAACGATATCCACCTTTTAATCGCCAGGGTAACATGCCCAATAACATTCCTCCAGGATCCGGGGGGAACATGCCTCCAAATAATCAGATGAGTGGTCCTGGGCCTAATCCAATGCAGGGTAGTGGAATGCAACCGATGCCTCAGGGTCAGATGCCAAATCAAATGCCACCTCAAGGTCAAGGACAAGCTGGGAATTATCAGTATAATCAGGGACAGTTTTAGGTTGTGGTTCGAAATGCTATGTGGAAAGACACTTGCTTTTCGTGATGAGGAGTTGACTTTTTCATGACATTTGGAGATAAATTCCTTGATATTCAAGGGTTAGCTGTAAATATTTTATATATATGATGAATCTCAATTATAAGTTTATTTAAATTCCAATGAGAAATATGTGATGTATATATATTGTGAGATTATGAATTGATAATATAACATATTCCATGAATATCGCTTTATGGGATTGAAGAAAGGATTTTTAGTTGTTTTGTAATCATTTCTATCAGTTTACAGTGTGGTAGTTCAGAATTTCTGAAGTGAAGTATTCTGTTACCAAATGCTTACAAAACACTTAAAGTCATTCATTCAATCTCTTTTAATCACCACTTTACACGTGTAAATGATTAGTTTGTATTTGTAAATAACCATTTCTTGTATTTCATGTCCAATTCCTTTTATATGTTGTAGATTTTTTGTTACATAACAATTTTCTCTGAAAAAAATATATAATTTTCCATAAACTTAATTGGCTAAATCTGTTGAGGATATGTGACTTATCGGTACATTACTCAAGAGTGGCCAATGTAAACTTGAAATATTTTTTTGTAAAATTCTTCATATTGTCTAAAAGACTTGTGTACATTTACATATATTGTTTATTTACTCCCATGGTTAAAAAGGCTACAAGTGAAGACTAAAGTAACTGGTAAATATGAGTCAGCTCAGCAGAGCATATGAAATATTTTTGTGTATCAAATTTATTTTTGCATAATTATCAGTATTAATGATTTGGTCCTCTAATAAATCTATGTAATCATTTGTACATTTCAATGTAAATAGTTGACATTTCATTCACATTGTAATTATGAAATAAATTGGTTCATGGCTTCTTTATCCTTCTTGGAAAATTCATAAAGCTTACGTCTTTTTGGAATAATTATACTTATTCCATAATTCCAATTCGTCCTTTCATCACTGATGAATATATCTAATGATTTGAAATGGGAAAGCCTGCAGCATCCTGTTTTCTGTCCCTTCACATCAGAATAAAACAACATTTTCTCTTATACCCCTAGCTTACATTATACAATAGCTTCATGAATAGATAGCAAAGCTCAGTATGATAACAGTTTTATTTACAATGTAAAATATAACAATGAAAAATGAAGATGTTAACAATGCATTATGAAGTAGTTATAACATGCCCACTTGTGGAACTTTTTTGAATCAAACATTTTTATCAGATAAATTTTATGACAATTCTTATAATTTAACTTTTGATAGATGTTGGCCAATATGCAGTCAGCATTTTTTTTTTCTACTTCATTGAGGATTGTCCCCAATTATCTAAATAAACAGCCACAGAAGTTAAGTTGACTTGGTACAATGAAATAAATGGAACGAAACAAACTAAAGTTAAGAATATATGTATATCTATAGGTCCCATCAAATGCAAACAATTGTATTGCTAGGATATATAGAAAATTCTGTAAGGTTTCTTGAAATAAATTCCACACAAACACTGGACTGCAGAGTTGATCCAAAAAGTCTAAATGCAACTTATGTTGAAGTGAACAATGAACGAGTGAAACATAAGCAATGAAACTCATCCATCAGCCTGTTGTACTACCACTTTCTTAATTTTAATAGGACGAGATAATTCAATAGAAGAATCACTAGAAGTAGAGTCCGAGTCACTGCTATGATCATCATAAAATCCAATGCCTGGTAAAATACCAATTACTTTAGCTGTTTGAACAGTTGACTGTACAGTTCCATTGTTGTCTGCCTCTAAAGATTGCAAAAGAAAACAATATATAGAACCAGGTCATTATAAAGTAGATATCACATAATACATCAGTAAAATATATGGTCTGTTTGAAAGTAATGAACTGTAAAGATTATGCAGATGATTTTATCTTGAAAAAAAATCACAATATATGCCATAATTAAGTATAATTGACTTTACTGTACTGAACATATAAATTCATAATATTTATCTATTACTAAAATTCGTCAGTGCCAGCAAACTTCTTCACTCTTAACACTAAAATATCCAACAAAAACCCCAAGAATTACTGTACCTGAATCCACTTTTGCCGGCTTTGAATCACCATGATCATCGGTACTGGAAGAATTATAAAACAATTTTGAAAGAACTTGCATCATTTAAATGCAGACTTTAAAGCAGAGTCATCATGCTATAATTTCATTCCACAAAAAAAAATAACTCAACCCTTTTTTAACCCCAAATTAATATGTTTTTAATTACTATGATACCAAATTATGTTACTCAGAGTTAAACACTATGCGATCTTCAGACAACTGACCTGTTTCAGCCTGCATCCCTACTGAAGTTTGACAATTAGAAACATATGTTTTAATAGGTGTACCAAATTATAATAGATGTAGCATGTACAATCTTAATAATGTACCTTTTTCGTTTCACAGCCCCAGCTAACAGGGCTTGTTGTGATTTTTTACTGGAAGCTATAGGTTGTGATTTAGATGATGAAGGCTTATCGAGTCTTTTTTCTTTGTCAGTCTCAGTCAACACTGAAGCTGAAGCATTGTAAAGATATGTTAAGGAAACCCAAAAAAATAAGTCTATATAGGGAGAAAAGGACCATATTTCCTTATAAGAAATTTTTTTGAAATTTTGTTAATTATAACAATATATTTATGCTTTGGCCTAAAAATAACAAGAACTGTTAAGATAATCTAGTCTCCTTTCATTTTAAAAAATGGTCGCAAATTCAAACTGTTTTCACCATAACATTCAGTTTAATCTGTGCCATATCACAATATTCCTGTATGACGTAAATAGGCACATACACACTTAAAATGCATTGACTCTTTGACTTGCAAGGTAAATATTCTTAAAGGATATTTTCAGTTCATTTAAGACAGTTTTTTCTTCAGATCTAATGGCTTTTTCAAGCTGTATTTGTCGATCTGAAACTTCTTCTAAAAAATCAACCTCCTCTTCATCTAAACCTTTTATAGAATTTTCTGAAAGTATAGAAGAGATAAAAGAAACTCACATAACCATACAACCATCAAGTAATTATGAAAACCGACAAACCAATGATTATCATCATCAAAAGAACTGTACTCACTCAGTTTATGTGCCTCTTCCCATTCCATTTCTTTGGCTTGTTTTTGTTCTTCAAGCTGTTCAAAAAGTGTTCTTGTATCTTCCTCAGGGCATTCTGGAATAAGCAGAATTAAACTTTTAGTACTGTTATTGGAAGCATGTTACATTATTATGGCTTAGCATAATTCTGAGTAGAAAGAAGACAGCTGAAAGAAAAGTTTGTAGGTCTGGATAACTAAGTGTTGATGATTTAAATCCCCCTATAAATAACAAATAATCATTACCTAGAGGCTGATCAGGTCTCCGAACTTTTTCCCATTCTTCTTGCCTTTTCTTCTTCTTTTCTTCTACCTCTTCAGCAGATTCAAACTTTTTAAATTCAAATCCAGAACTGGACGGTTTATTTCCTCCAAAACTCATTTTGCTTTCAGCAGTTCAACTAAAATGACATTTATTTGCGATAAAACAGGCTGTGATTATTCCTATTGTTCCAATTAACAACTAAAAAATGATTTTGTAATCGTTTTTTATTACTATCACAATCGATGAACCCAATGATAGAGTCCAATGATAGAGTTATAGTAAAAACTGGTGTGTACTGTGAGTGTGTGTGGTGTGAATTTGTAAAAGACAGCAAATATTTGTCCAACTGCAGCTCAAAATGCAAACACGTGCAAATATTTTAATTAAATTGCATTAAATCATTACCTTCAGCGACCTTTTTCGTAACCGTAAAGTCGGATAACACCCTTTTCGATATTTTTTGAGCAAACGTTTGGTTCATCCGGAACTCGCCATTAATGAAGAGGTAGTGTAAGACGCGAGTTCGGAAATACGTACAAAATTTGGATCCCATTTCGCCCCTTCTCTATTACATCCTTTTCCCATATCGTCCCAACCATTTCGCCCATTTCAAACATCACTCCTTTTGCTATACACCCTTTCCTTATTTTGTCTCTTGTTTTTCATTTTCCCATTTCCCCCATCCCCGTTTCGCCGTATATTTTATAATTATGATATTTGGGTGTGAATTCTAATCGAGACTAGTAGCTATTATTTATTGTACGAAGTGGAGTTACACTTGCCCCCCCTCCCCCTAAACCATGGTCCCATGTGCATTAGAGCACCTTTATTATCCTGAGGCAATTGGATTTATGAAGTGGCGATATGTTAAAAAACCCTAAGATATGATATGAATTTTAATAATACTGTTAATTTAGAAACTGTAGGCCTAATAACAATTGATTAAATCTTTTATCTGCTTTATTAAACAATAATGTACTTTAATGAACGCCTGCAATCAGTCAACCAGAGAGGTAGGCAAAAATACTTAAAGCATGGCGAAAAATAATCCATTAATGCAAAAGTATTGGTTATTAAGCTGTCTGAAAATGTAGGCTATATAAAGTGAATCGGCGCTTACGTAGCCTACATTGTCCAGTTTAGAACTCCAGAAAGAACTTCAAGTATGAGTGAAGCATTTACCATTACCAATGAATTTGAAGAGAAACGTAAATTAAATGAAGATGAACTAGTGGCCAGAATGGTCGAATGGGCTGCTTCTGGTCAATATGCACAGGTAAGGAGAAATTTTTAGATCACTTTCTGACCGATACTTCACTATAAGCTGATTCATTTATTGAAGAAATATAAAAAATTTCCAAGTTACAAATATATAGAACTTGCCAAATAGTAATGTATATAGGCCTAAAACTTGGTAGGCATAGGTATTTGACTAAAATTGAATTTAAACAGTTTGTATTTTGTAGCCATTTCGAATTTTAACCCCTTTGTTACCTCCATGGTCTTGAATAGTGAAAATGCCATAGCTACATGTATTCAGATTTTTTACCTTTTTAAAAAAATTAGATATCGCGGGCCTGAAGTTGTAGGCGAGGCTGTAGGGAAATTATTTCCCGTTAGTAAGAGAAGTGGTGTAAGGATCGTGGACGTTGGCGCTGGAACGGGTGATCTAGGACAAGAGGTAATTATGCTGTTTGCCATCACCTTAGGTAGGGCTGGTGACTTTATCCAAGTCCAAGTTTATTAATCAGGAAAAGAGCCTGCAGCTCATCTCCACAATATCGAGCTAGTACTTCGTCTTATACCTTGACTGTAATAGCCACTTTTCTTGTAACACGGAATGCAGCAACTTGGTAAAGTAGGCCCTAACATTTCATTGAGAGGTTTCACAGAATTAAAAAACCTTTAATTAATAAGGTGTCCCCTAAAGGGATTTGAAAACATAACATAAGTAAAATAACATGTATGATAATTAACATAAAAGTTCTTATTGCAAAACATAGGTAACAAACATTGCTTGCCAATCAAGATATAATATGGTCAATAAAATAAAGTCTCATTGATCCAAATCAGTAATCATCCCAATTACTAAATGGCACTGAGACACTTTTTGAAGGCAGTGGACATAATTAACTACAGAACATAGGCAACAAAACTAAACATACACATTTTCATAAGGGCATAACTTAACAAATCTTGGGAATACAATCAGAAACATTATCATTAACTAATCTTAAGTATTTAAAACTTGTTCCGTGATCAATTCTTAATAAAAAATAAAATTAAGTACCTGTACAGATGTCATTAAACTAAAACCTAGTATCACTTTGTGTTAAAAAAAATATATGACAAAATTTTAAAGTTAAAACTCTTCAAAGAATAAATTTCTCTCTGCAATATTTTCAGCGGTGTACTTTTCTTTTAAATAGTTTATATCCCTTTCATTTGTACTTGTTAATAAAGAGTCATCTCCCTTACACCAAGGTTGTAAATTACTTAAATCTGAACCAAACTCAATCCATTGCATAGCATTTTTAACATTACCACTAAAATACCACAGAACACTGATAATTTGTGCTTTGTTAATACCATATTTATTTTGAAATTCTTCAACAACTTTGGTCAGATCATTAGTTGTGGATTCTTCAGTTTCATCTGTTGAGAGTTCACTTGTGTCATTAGCAACAAAATCACGCAGGGAGGATCCTTTAGTATGTCTTTTAGTAGTTCTTTCTACAGGAGATTCAGTTTCCCCCCTCGAACTGAGTGAATCTAAGCAGGTAGGCTTGCACCCTTCTTTGGCCTTTTCAATTAAATTTTGATCAAATTCATCATCACAACATATCACATCTGATGTTTCTAAATTGTTTTTTTGGTCTTGCAAACATGATTCACTTTGTATAGTTTCTTCAGGTTGTGACAAAACATTGATACCAGCACTATCATTATCAGAAATCAGTGAATTCTTCTTACCCTCAACTTCAACTGATAAATTTTCACTTTTATTTTCAGCTGCCATTTTCATCAAGTTGATATCAAATTCGTCTTCTGACCCCGAAGACAACCTGCCCGCCATGGAGACATCAACACTTTTATTTGGCTCTAAAATATCTTCACTCATTTCTCGTGAATCATATTCCTCAATCTGATCTTCTAAATTCATTGCAATATTCACAAACTTTGAACAAGCATCTTCATGCTTTGGAGTGGAAGTTGGGTTAGTTAATGGGGATTTTGGTGGTGACGGTGTAACGGTGGATGACGTTATTGCACTACAGTTTGGGTCTGAGAGTTTTCTCGGTGAGGAACTAATTGTTTTTTCTATAACATTTTCAACATTTGATGACCTCTTCTTCTTTAATGGTGGGGGGTGATTTCCAAACAAACCAAAGTTAGAGTTTCCTTCCTTTGATTGATTATTGTTATTAGTTTTAAACACAGCTGTGGGAGAGCTAATATCACTCAAAGCTTTGCTAGTGTCTCCTGTTAATAATGATTTCCATGAATTAGGTATATCATAATTGTCAATGGCAGGTAGGATATATTTTAAGTAACGACATTTCATTGATTGCCATGAATGATCAGTAACTTTCGATCGTTCCATGACATCCCATAGTATTGTCCCAGTAACATTAGTCCACTGATTCTTAGTGGCAATATATGTCAATATTCTTATATCTTCATTTAAAGTGTATTTCTTTCTTCCTTTAAGATTTGATGAATGAACTTTTATAATGGTTTCTGCATCTTCTAAATCCAAGTCTAAGACCTCACCATTTTCTTGACTCTTCGTTTGGCCGTTTTCACTTGGTTGTTTTTCCTTATCTGCCATTATTACATACAAAAGGATATATCTGTTCAAGCAGAAACTCTGTCAACAATTACACGTCAAATGCTTAGCAAACTAAAGTCACAATATCCACATAGATCTATATTATAACACATACTTCTTCTGAAAACATAATTTTGACAGTATTTGCCGCCATTCTAGTCTCGACTAGCCAAGACGCTTTTCCACATTCATGTTAATAATCCGAAATGTCTAAATTATTTTGAATAAAACTCCCATTTCAAATAAAGCTGTCCTGATGAAGATTTTTTTATCTGAAACACATGCCAGCAGCTTCAGTCAATTAGTTACAATCGAGATAAAACCAATCGATATCTATTAATTATTTCAAATTTGAAAAACTAACAAAATACTTAAGTGATATATCTACTATATCCAATTTGCCGCCATTCTTGTCTCGACTACCAAAGACGTTTTTCCGCATTCATGCTAATAATCCGAAAAATGTCTGCATTATGATAAAAAAAAAACTTAAAAGAATATTATGCTTGATAAAGAACCATCGATGAAACGATGCAATATTATTTTACAGTAATTGTTAGAAATAAAATCAGACATTTTAAACTAACTTTGGTACTGTCAATATAATATATATGTAGCTTAATGATTTGTTAATTTTAATAGTTAAACACATCTTGAAAAGGAAATGTTTCTACCGATCTTTAAATCACTGATTCGACCGCACCTAGAAAATGCTGTATCAGTATGGTACCCAACCCTGAAAAAGCATATTGAGCAATTGAAAACACCCAACGTCGAGCCACCAAAGTAATAACAACTATGAGACATCTACCATATCCTGAAAGGCTAAAGTTTCTAGGCTTACCAACTCTTGAGTATGGGAGACAAAGAACGGACATGATCCAAGTATACAGATTCCTCAGTGGAAAAGACGAACTATCCAACAACAGACTATTAACACTAACTTCAAACACAAGAACCAGAGGTAACAGTAAGAAACTAGGAAAGCAGCGAACAATATTAGACGTAAGAAAGAACTCCTTCGCCATTAGAGAAGTCAATGACTGTAACGCCCTACCAGAGTATGTTGTAAACTCAACCTCCATAAACAACTTTAAATCTAATCTCAACTCAGCCTGGAAAAACATTAAATCAAAATTCACTCCAAGTTTTTATCAATAATATCCAAATCCTGAACTCAAGATTGACCAACCAACAATAAATTTCTTATCAAACAAACAAAATCATTCCCAAAACTGTTAAAATAGTACATATTCTATTGTCTCGTACCCGCATGCGCAGTCGATTGTGTAAGTTTTAACTAAAATCAGGAGGTCAAGAAGCATTTTACAGCAGACAGAAGAACAGGTAAACAGATAAACAATATTTTATTACAGTGTGTAAATGGATTTGGTAAAAAATAAATATAAATTTTAATGATAAAATTATTACCGCATTGAATTGTGATATTGTGAAAATATGAGGATATATCTTAAAAGAAGAAAATAAACATATCACGTTGGTCATCCAAGACATAGATGGTCGAGTAGGTTGTAAGTCGTGGATGGATGAAAGCAACAGACAAATATATGTTAACCTTATCATAGAAATAATATCTACAAAGCCATAAAAAACATCTAAGATGTGGAACTTTTTAATAAAGAGACAAAAGAAACAGTGGGTATTTGGTGTATACATGACTGTAGTACAATAGTAAAATAGCCTACAGTAAACAATGGAAAAAAACCTGAACATTTTATTGGAACAAAACCTGAACGATACATTTTTTTGTAAACACTTTAATAGAAATCAATGAAAATAGAATTTGCACGAGAATGTACAGTGTACACTTAGTAGTATGCTCCTTGAATTGATACACTTTGATTGGTTAAAAATAACGTCATTAGAACGGACTGTTGTATAAAACTTATTAGATTACAATGGAGACGAAATATATCCAGAAACAATATATATTTTCATGTTAACCCCCCTCTTCATTTAATCTGGTGTACATTAAAAAAATACAAACGCCATACATCAATTTAATCTCTTCAATTTGGTACTTTTCATTTCATTCACTGATTAAAGTTTTATGCAACGTTTCGACACAACTTACATATTAAGTGTGTGCAATGTCGGAACATGTAATATAGTTACAATAAGTCTGCAAATAGATCAGGTACGGTGTGCGGTGCAGGATTATCGATACAGTAAAAACATAGAAGAAGCGAATACACGGAGTATTGGTCTAGACACGATGCTGAATACGATTCGGACAACAATTGATATATAATTAGTGCAATAATCAACATAATTACTAACTAATTATGATATGATCTTTATCAACAAACACAGGGGAATATATTATGGTAAGCCTATAACACTACTTTAATAACAAAGTACGTAACGTTTCAACACAATTTACAGGTCATTAGATTATATCATTTCACCTGATGACGTCACGTGCAAATTCTGTTAAGACACTATGTACTTTGTTATTAAAGAAGTGTGCTATACCATAATATATTCCCCTTTTTCGTGTTTGTTATATTTATGAGCTCTCCGCTTCTAAATATCGTACAAATACGGTGGTTCGTAGACGACAACATTTATTTTTTCAATTTTGAATTAAAAATCTGGAATATAATTATAAATCAAAATTTTATTTTATAATTATATTCCAGTTTTTGATCCAAATTATATAAAAAAAATGATGTCATATCTTGTTTTATTGCCTTTTAATCGCTTTAAGTGCATATTCTTTCGGCATAGTGGTAAGGCGACACTTCGAAAGCGTCTGGGTTCATCATATCTCTAGTGAGGGCTGATAGAAAGCAGAATATGCTCTCATGTTCAAATGCACGGCATTCTGGATTAGCTAAACAGAGTTGTTCGCAATCGGTCAAGCTTTTAAAGGGAGCTACATTTATGTTATTTCCATTAATTCTCCCAACAGCAATATTTGTATACGTCGAGCCCAAAGTACAGTCTGAAATTAAAAACGAATGCTTATTGTCATTTAAACTACAGAAATGAGATACACGACTCCCTGTCAGACTGATATACCCGAGTCATAATGGCGATCATGATCGAGGATCTCAATTAGGATTCATGAATCAACCAGAATTATAATGAATCGATTTGGAATAGGGTTGAGAAGTTAACTCAACCAATCACAATTAATGACGAGAATATGGGACTGTGAAATATACTACCGTTGCTAAAGGTGCTGGCACAGGAGTGGTTTTGGTCGGAGATTTTTGTCGCCGATAAGAGTTTTCAGTAACATCTCGCGTGTGGCCAAGATTATCGTGTCCCAACAGGATTTATATAAGTTTGATAATTGTCTCCAATAGTATTGTCGTCAACTCGGATTCATTTTCATTTCAATTGCATGATCTGCACGTGATTATCGACATGATGGAAAACGACTGACCGGAGAATTTTTTCTCCTCGTGTTCCCGTGCGGTCGGTGAAACTCTTGACAAGACTCTAGTCGGCGAAAAAAATCTTCGAGCAAGACCGTTCGTGTGTCCTCATCTTAAAGGAACAATGATCTCACCCTTGCATTTCGGTGAACATCGGTTTAGACTGATGCAATTAGAATGGGCGGTGTAATAGTGTAGTTCCTGAAGTAAAAAAGTAAAAATTCATGAAAGAAATTGAAAAGCTGAGTACGGTACGTTGACGCCACCTGTGGTACGTTGTCCCGATAATTGTACATGTAATAGATATATGACTGAAGCAAAGTGTCCTAACTGATTGGGATTGAGGCAGGGGGGTACCCAATTTCCGGAGGTGCATAATTCTGTTACTTTGGCGACAAGGTTATTTCGTCAAAACAACAAAGATATAAGATCTGGAAAAATATTGAATGAAAGGGAACCTCTGTCGATCATTCGTTACCCTTTTGCCGTTTCATCAAACGACGGCAATTATTCCCGTTATTTATTTATGAAATGACATTTTGCGACCAACTTTTCTGCATCTGTTCGGGTTATTGTGGATAGGCAACATCATACAGTGTGCAATGCGGGAAATATTGCAGGAACAACGACATTATCCTACTCTTCTTCGATTTCCAACAGTCAAGGGATCTTTAACGTGCATTGTTTGTTGTTCCACCCGAACAACAAGGCGCTTTTCCCACGTCGTTATTTTTTAATTCTAGATGATTGTTTTAAATACTTGAGATGATTTGAGCACCGAAATTTTTCATCTTACTTTAAAAAAGAACAGACTTTCTCCCTTAATGAACCGAGTAAAAATGTTATTAGTTCTGTGAATTCCCTTAATTTGATATTGAGTCACTCAAGGCGCGGCATCAAATGTTCCAAAGGACCATTAACTGCAGGGTTTTATTCAGATTGCAAAATTTTATTAGCAATTTATCACACCAAATTTTAGTTGTGGCTAATTAATTTTAAAATTTTAGTTGTGGCTAATTAATTTTAAAATTTGGATTAGCATTTCTTTAAAAATCGGTAGCTATTGAAAAAGTTCCAGTAGTAAACCATCAAATTTGAATTGATTTGCAGATCGTCGTGATCAATTTTTATCTTGGCTTATCAAAGGAAATATTGAATCGCAGAAAGAGTCATTTTGAATGGCAAACTTCGATGCGATACAGCTTAAATTGAATCCTGATTGATGGTTATAATTAACATGAAAGAGCTGATTCGTTAACCTCACCTCATGTTATAATATTATATCTTGACAAATTAGCTCATGAAATAAAACTTTGATCGACAGGGAAATAAATGTGAAATATATGTAAATAAAAACAAATACTTAATACCAATACCAATAAGACAAAATTTTACTTTGCGAGGTTGATGTCTTGAATTTCTGATTAAGAGACCGTTTTGTGATAAAAGCAAATTTTATCAATTGTCTTGTTTGTTAATTTTACGTAAAACCACTAACTGCATTCTACCTATAGTTAAAAGTTGAGTAACCCGCTCGAAAATTGAAAACAATACTTTATTTTTCAGAACAAGCGACACAACACATGTTTTGTTTGATTCATGCATTAATTGTCAATAATCTGGCTATGGGCCTGGCTCTACTTCGATCTTATGCTAATTTTATCAAAAGAATTTATTATACATACCTGTGGAGTTCTTAAGAAATCTACATCAAAATATTTTGCGCCCGGTTTCGACACCAAATTCTTCTTATTTTCACATAAAAAATCCTTCAGCAGTTGACAAGTTTTATCTTCAAAGTAATTTATAGACAGACACATTGGATCCGTAGAACATAGTGCAACGCATTTGATTTGAGAAGGAACAAATTGTACATGTATTGGATCTGCATTCAGGTAGGCATCTTGCATTGGTATGGCCTGAGCATTGACATATCTCAAAGAATCACATAAACTTGGAAACAAACTCAACAATGTCAAACAGAACCAATACGACAATTTTGTACGGGAGGTTTGATGAGCTCTCCTCGCCATGATCTAAAGAATTTATACTAATGTTTGTTTGAAATAAAATAATCAATGTTTGAAAGTCTTTGTTGGCTGTCTTTATTATGAATCGTCTCTTAAATTAGTCAATAAACATTGCTTCAGGATCATTGGAAAATCGGTTATTTTGACGCACATTTAATATCTTAAATTAACATTGATTTGTAAAATGTACTATCCATAAGGATACAAACAGTAGTCACCAAATGAACGTTAAACTTCGCCCTTATTAAGTTCCACAAGAAAATAAAAAAAAATACTTTAACATAGATCCTTGGTTCACAGCTTTCTATCTCGTTTTAACTGCTATTATTTAAAATTAAGATTTTATATACTCTACAAGTCTGATGATCTATTGTTAAGTTTCATGTAATTTAATACCACAGAGAATAAAGAAACGTGGCAGACATGTCCCGGACTACATATTCAATAGACACTTCATTTTGTAAGCAAATCCTACTAATAATTGATTGAAATCTCTATAAATATTGGGTTTTGTTTAATAAATTTCTAGAAATCTATATATTGATAATCAATTCAAACTACATTGTATAAAGTGATAGCTATTGAGTGTTTGATAGCGACTCGCATCCTTCACTGATTTCTCGACTGGACATGCACATTTAAAGGTATACTACCTCTTACAGTGACAAAAATGGTGTTTTTGATTGATAAACACTAAATATGATAACAGAATCCAATAAATCCAAAGAACTAAGTAATTTTCTTACATGATTAGAAGCGTTTTCAACAATTATTTAGTTAAATGTATAGATCGTCTTATATAGAGATTCTATTTTTAAGTCATGACACCTGGTATAAGTTCAACTGATGAATATATACACTTATTGACAAAGTTTGAGACTTTAAATTTATGTCCTGTCTAAGAGGTAGTATTCCTTTAACAAATGACATCGTGCTTCTAATTAGGGTTATATTATTTATCTATTTATTGTTGGAGCTTTAGATTACGTTCTACTTTCCTTCAAGACAAATACAAACCTGTTTAATTAAAATTAAAATATCTTTCCTATATTGTTCGTTTCCATTGTTATCTTACAAGTTTTCTTTAGCAGTCGCGTTCGATATAAGTAATTTTTAACTAATTAAATCATGTTCTGTAGGAGCTGTTTAAAAGAAAAACAATGACAAATTGTGAGATAGTGAAAGATTCTGCCATATTGCTCTAGTGGCAATCCCATTATTCGTCGTTGTTATTTACAAACAGGTCCTGCATAACACAGTTTGATTGGTAACTAATAAACACAATTTGCAACGAAACTGGTATTTATTTATTTTTCATGAAAACTATACAATTAATTACAAATTCGCTCGGAATAATGATAGCTGCCGACTACAAATGCATCTGGATTGACCATATCTCGGGTCAAATCTGACAAGTAACAGAAAGTACTATGTTCAATTCCACGACATTTCGGATTATCTAAGCAATCTTGCTGGCACTCAGCTATGGATCTGAAACCAGTTACATCTAAGTTTTTTCCAGAAAGTCTCCCAGCTGCAACATTTATGAAGGTCGACCCCAAAGTACAATCTAAAAAACAAAATGGACATTAAAGTGTATTTAAATATAAGAGAATTTGCACTCTGAAAAGAATTCTGGTTAACCAAAATTGAGATGAGAAAGCAAATATAACTTTTATATAATTATCTATCTGTCCTGACAAGGGGTTGATTGTCCGTAACACTCGCTGGCTGTATGACATGAGCTCCATCACATGAGTTGAGAGTCTTGTTACTGTAGAATGCATGTATTTGAATCATTGTGCAAGGGTATGCTTAAAGTTCTATTTTGGAAAGTTGACTCCCGTTTCTAAAACTAGCTTTCCTGATGAGGGTTGGAAGTCGTAAACACTTGTCGGTAGCATAAACCAAGCGCCTTCAATATTGTGGTCATTATTATCTACCTGTATTTGTATTAAAATTGTCCACATAGTACATAATTACCTTTACATTTCGGTGAACACTTGTTAGCAGAGACACAGTCAAATTTGTTTCTGAAATAATTTAACTCCTGCAAAATATTCAGTAAAACAATAGTTTATAACATTGAGAATATTCTTATTCATAACTTGAAGATAGTATGAGCCGAATTTAACGCCAGACTTATTGTCCTAAAAGTTTGTCCCGATGGCGTCAAAAATGTTGTTACCTGTAAAAGTGTAAACGTCAATGGATTCTAAAGTTACTGATTTATCACCAAGAAACAAGGTGTTAAGAATAATTTGTCTGTGGCTATAAAACATACTTAAATAAAATAATAATTGATAATAAAATCGAAAATGTCGTAAAATTACCTTTATTAATGAAAAAAGTTCGACATTTACCTGTTCTGTTCGACCAAAATCCACATCAAAATATTGGGCACCAGTATGCGAAATCAAGATGTTGTTATCATTGCACAGAAAATCTTGAAGAAGTTGGCAAGTTGTATCTTCAAAGTAATTTATGGACATACAAAGAATGTTTTGAGTGCACAGTTCAACGCATTTCACTTTCGAAGAGAATTGCACTTGAAGGGGGGTTGAATTCAAGTAGGCATCTTGCATTGGTGTGGCCTGAGCATTGACATATCTCAAAGAATCACATACACTTGGAAACAAACACAATAGTGTCAAACAGAACCAATATGATAGTTCTGTTTGAGAGTTTGCCAAGATCTTTTTGCCCATGTTTGTTATCAGTTCCAGTTAGTAAAATGTGAAAAACGAAGGGTATTTAAACCTCTCTACCGATGTAGGCTACAAAAGGCACAATAAAAATATTGTTGATGTTGATCAGTTAAATTGTGTATACATGATATGAAATATAAGTTCCTTGCTTTCTAAAATTTCCCCAAAAATAAGTTATTAAATGTTCATCGCATTTCAGAACTAACAACTTCAGTCGACTACTAAAATTTCCAATCCTGTAAACTTAAGAAAATTCGTTATCCTAGGGAATTTCCAAAGTTGTATTTTTATAAAAATTTACAAACTGAGCAGGTTCATCACATCCGACATTTTCCAAACTTGTAAGTTCATAAATTTTTCAAACTTATAAGTTCATAAATTTTCAAACTAGGGAATCGTCGCATAATGAAAATTCCAAGCTGCTAAGTTGATAAAAATTTCAAAACTAAGTAAGTTCTTTGTCCTATAAAGGTTCCAAACTAAGTAAGTTCTTTGTCCTATAAAGGTTCCAAACTAAGTAGGTTCTTCGTCCTATAAAGGTTTCAAACTAAGTAAGTTCTTTGTCCTATAAAGGTTCCAAACAAAGTAAGTTCTTTGTCCTATAAAGGTTCCAAACTAAGTAAGTTCTTTGTCCTATAAAGGTTCCAAACTAAGTAAGTTCTTCGTCCTATAAAGGTTCCAAACTAAGTAAGTTCTTTGTCCTATAAAGGTTCCAAACTAAGTAAGTTCTTTGTCCTATAAAGGTTCCAAACTAAGTAAGTTCTTTGTCCTATAAAGGTTCCAAATTTAGTAAGTTCTTTGTCCTATAAAGGTTCCAAACTAAGTAAGTTTGTTATCCTGTACAATTTCCGAAGTTCTTGCTCTGTATTCCCACAGTTGTTTGTCACCATGAACAAATTTGTATATTGTTTGTGCAGATTATAATTATAATTATTATAATATTATATATAATATATTATTATATTATAATCTGTATAAATAAAGTGTGTATTTGATAACGTTGGTGCGAATCATGTCAATCTATAATATCGATATCACATATTCCTGCTATGATAGCTGTGTCTTAAGAAAATAACGCAACTAGGTTACCAAATTTATAATAACAACTCTATAGATTGGCTGTGATTTGCCTATTGAAATAATTTGTCATAGGTTGTGTTTTTTTTTTTTGGAATTGTCTTGCTTGTACGGATTTTTTTTATTAGTATTAGGAAAGCTCCAATTCAATAAAGCTTTTAGACCCGAGCTCGAATGCAATAGCTAATAGGTGTGTCGATCTCGACGTTCTAGAACAATACACTGATTATACACCCAGGTTTAAATTCTCAACATTACTACTTTATGTGTATATGTAATCGTTGGACCCAATTGAAAACAGATTATGGCCTATTAAAAAGAGATAATGATTATATAATCATAAATATAATCGAATAATGAAACGTTAATAAAATAGCTTTATTCTACATATGAAATGATAATAAACCACACTGAAGAAGGAGAACGAATAGTTGAGTACTAAACAATGACATTAATGCACTTTCTCGATTCCCAACTGTAAAGATACTTTATTTTCGTTCAAAATTGCAGTGCGCAGGTCCTCTTATTTGTCCTAGACGAGACGCCATTCCTAGTCTGCGATATCGTTTTAGCTGGAAGCGGACGTTATCTTGTCATCTACCGCCAGACGCTTTACACGTCATGTTCCTTTAGTAAAAGTGTACGTCGCTAATCACATCGAACGATGAGATGAATGCGATAAACGTCGTACACCATTACACCATTAGCCCGGGCCTCATCTGTCCCGGAGACCCTACTTGCACTGTCCTAAACGCTATGTAATACAATTATGCATAAGATATGAATAAGAGTATATCTTAAAACTTTTCATATTCTAAACAAAAGAGTCAAAGTATGAAGTAGAAATAAGACTGTTGATTCCAAGAAAATACTTCAAGACGTCTAACAAAACATTTATTAATGATCATATTATTATAACAGTCCATTGATTTCAATAAAAGTTTTATTTTGTTTGAAAGCAATAATGGTCTCGATATCAAACTTTCTACTCAACTCTATTATCGACTAATCAAAAATAAAAAATGAACGAGAATGCAACAATTATATGTTTCTGGCACGCCAAGTCGCCATTTTAACTTTAATTGTGGAAACTGTCCATAAACAATTGGAAGTCTATTTGTCATTGAAAATCGAAAAACAGTGTAGAAGATTGGAAATGCCATAATTAAATCAATACAGACGTAAGAAAAATATGAAAATACAACATCTAGTGTATGAAGGTCGTTTTAATATATAAATCTAAATATAAGTTATATCCTGCATGAAGATTGTCTTGCAATCAGTCTCGTTCTGATGGGCTTGGTCAGGGGGGGGGGGGGGGGGGGGGGGTAGGAGGAACAGAAAAAAAGGAGTAATTTTTTAAAA
>NW_008708358.1:1014184-1112198 GCF_000327385.1 Lottia gigantea
AAATTCTATTTTTCGATTTTTTTTCTATTGGGCAGGATGAATAGGGTAGGGGGAAATGGTCAGAACATCCATGGGAGTCTTGCACTAATGTCGCTTCTACATCGCGTTTAGATTTAGAATTTTAACCCCGACTGATCCCTCACTAATTAATCGGTCTGCCCCCTAGTTGTGCCCCCATTTACAGGTAGTTAATGCCGCCACTGGTTATGGGTTAGTTACCTGAATATCAAACTCAAGAATAATATATAAACATGTTTAATCCATATAAGAACAATTAATGACTCTGCATGATGTCATTGATTGGTAATTATAAACAACCTAGGAAAAAGTATTAATTCACATCGATTATGCCCCTTGGTAGTCACGAGGACAACCCGACATAAAACAAACGCAAGGTTCAGTTACCAATGTACCCAATACTCTTGAATACGGCGAGAATATAAAAGATATTTAAAATCGATTCAATATAACCTGTTTTACATGTCACAACCACAGCTGAACCACGTTTGATTTTCTGCCCAGCAATTAACAAGTTACATAGATCCAGAATCAACAGTGAAATGCAAAATGGTGCGATTACGCCAAGATGACAAAATTCGCTACATCTTAAATGTAGTAGTAGTGATCATTGGCACGGCATCTGATCATCAGAGCGTTTTGAAATTCCTCAGACCAATCATCAAAGAGTTTATAGTCATTGGTTACGTCTCTTTCCTTGGAAGTAATTTGATATTATCGAAAGTGACTAATGTATTTGGAATACGTACGGCTGAATTTGTTTTAAGTTTAAGTGTAAGTTGATGTTAGTTAATTAGAAACTATTGACTCATAAAGACTCGCTCGTTACAGCTGTCAATAAATTATATTGTTTCGTATGAATTGCTATTTAATTAATATGTACCAATACAAAATGAAAAAAAAAAACCGCTCAGTCAATCCCTTGATGTATGATCGGACTATTTACGCACAAGAGCAACTAGAGAGACGGTTATGTTCAGGGTGTCTTCTTACCGGAAGTACACCTTAAAGATTTTCGCGGTAAATTAAAAGCTGGCGACGATTGGGTTAAAATAAATGATCTGAAATTGATTTCTTTTTGTTTTAAATGAGGCATAAAGATGTAAAAATTCAATAACTGTCTATCCTTCCGTTACAGACAATCGTCGGAAGACGCAATCTGAAAATAGACATAGTGGAAATAATGTTGTTAATGACCTGTATAGTTACTCAGGGTTAACGATGCTATAAAGAAAAATAATGAAATTAAAAACACAAAGCAACTCGTAGTGATCAATTTGGTCATAAAGTTTACTTGTTTAATGAATGGTACGTCCGGCACAACGTTTACTAAAAGCTGTTTCACACATAAAGTTTTTCACATTGTCAGTGTTCGGATACAGTGCCCTGTTTCACAGAAACACAAATAGTATCAAGTAACAAGAAGCAAAATTAAGAATCGATATGAATATTTCATACTGGTAATTGTTACTGTACTGTAAAATATTTTTATTTAAAATCAAAGCTGCCAGTGGACGTATATCACCTTGTATGGCAAGCTAACTTAATTCATCTTGATTTATCAGTAAATCTTACTATTGAAGTTAATTCGAGAATGTGTGAACATTCTTTAACGCAATGCATTTTTTAGATTGTTTACTCTGACTGTTACGATTGTAGCTTTCTGTTTAATTGTTGTTGAAAAAGCTTTAGGAAATGCAACATTGGTTTATTTTAAGCTCAAGTCCAAATACGATTACACTACCTCTATGGGGGGCAGTGGGAGCTATTTGCACCAGATTGCCCTATCTATAGCACAGTAACAGCCGACAAGGTACAATGCAGAAAAGAAGCGCCACTTCTTAAAGGGGTATTCCATTTTCTTGTAAAAAGTCTTCATTATCGAAAACGTCGTAAATTATACCTGAAAATATTTCTAAAGTATGCTATTTATATCTATGTATTTTCTTGATCAAACTGGATTTGTTTTAGAAGGGTTGATTAAAAAAAGGACCAATTGTTTATTAAGCAGTTTGATCTAGCGTTGGTGTTTGGCTTTATAATGACTCGATATTATTAGTTGAAACCTTTAGAATACGTTGGAGACATATTTTTCTACAATATTAGGCGTTTTATTTTATTCAAATCCTTACATTATTTTTCTAAAAACTTCCAAAAAGCAGAACTAACTTAAAAACCTTACGTAATGTTTTAAAATACTTTTGGCGTTTAAATATTAACGGCTGGATTATTTTAGTTATAACTTTCAGATACATTAAAGGGCACATTTCCCTAGATTTTGGTGTAAATATAGTTTTCACAAATTTGAATAAAATAAATTTTCGACCTACAAAAATTCGGAATGCCCCTTTAATCATATAGTGGTATAAGAGGTTAATATTGTCATTCGGAGTAATTGTTGTTTACATGAAGAGTATTGTTTGAGTTCAAATCAGACCTTAGAGAAGTCCTTATATAGTCAAGTACTAATTGTCTTATGAAGAGTTGTATTATATCCAGACGTACATCGCTATCGATAACAATTTACTTCATTTCAATTACTCATCGACGTTCCTTAATATACAGTTCTGTCTGTAGTAGCCATGTTATCCATTGTATTATATTGAGTCAGACCTCATCCATTATTGAAACAATGTTTTGTCTTTCATTGAACGCTGGGATATAGAACTGTGGTGGTTCGGCAAGTTGGCTTGATAAGAAAGTTTCGTGTTCAATACCAGTTCCCCATCTTAAGGTTTTTTCTAATCAGGTTCTGATTGGATAAATAGGTTCGATACACTACTCAAGATCTATGTCGAGAGATCGTAAACCAAAATGATTCAGAGAATACTCATTCAATAGTTTTCTCGTCTTCTCAAGACAAAAACCAAAACATAAGATTCCTTAAAGGGGTTCGTTTCATTTTATTGTTTACCTACCTAGTAACCTTCGTGCAAATTAATATATAAAAGTACATGGTAGTTAATTGCGTCTGTGTGAGAGCACTTCAAAACTAGAGAATGATCTGCTTTGAGGAAATTCTTATAATCATAAATTAATATTTCCTTTTTTTACTTATAATAAGCGACTATTATACTGATATTTCTGGAAAAGCTTAGCTCGATTATTAGGCCAAGGAGACCTGTACCCGGGAGGGGGTGGTGGGGGGGGGGGGAGGGGTGATTGCCCCCCTGTTACTTCGGGCCTGCAAGCAAGGTTGTTTCTAAAGCAAGGAAAGTTATTTGTGTTAATTGTATCTTATCATGGGTTGTTCCCCTTTGTTCGATTTGACAAACATCTTCACCTTATCTTGTATTGAACATTTATCTCTTTATTTGTGACCTTGGCCAGTGCTTTACATAGAAGTTTTTAGGAACTTCTTCACTCTTAACACATTTTTAAAAAGCTCTCTGATTAGACGGTCCGTTTAGATACATTGTATAAATGCGAGGTATCGGTAATACGAGCCACTCATTTTTATAACAAAGATTACTATGCAAGGGATATCATTCATTTTGAAGTAAATTGTTTAAATTAAAAACTTTTAACAACCTACCAATTCCATCACTACAACTAAACACCATCACACATCATTGTTCTTCTGGATGTTTTACTTGCCCCTTGGTTCATGTCTAATATCTCACAAGATAAACCCACTTGGTAAAAATGATTTAAAAGAAGAATTGTAGTCTCAGCCTGTGTATCGGGGTCACTTACAGCTCTTTTATTTGTACCAACATGTATTTTCGACCGACGTAAAAGTACATGTAAAAGTTCATATAGCGTTCGAATTATTTAAAAAAAAAAACATCAATTTTATCCCCGGACTTGCAAAAACCACCTTCGTCTGGTACACACACACAGGATTGAAGACTAGAACTAGGAAATATAGTAGCATGTCTCATACTGTATCTCTTATTAGACAGAAACATCTGTATCCTTTCCAGTCTCTGATTGCTTTTTGAACAGTTGTCGGCTGGTGTCGAAATATCCACCAGAGGCTGGAATAGAGGCAGATGTTTGGGAATCATCTCAGACAAGCTTTTTAACTGGTGGCATTTGAGCACCAAATAACAGCAAGGGTTGACTATAACTGCTCTATAATGTTTGTCGCACGACATTCGTGTTTTCAACTGGTGTGAAAATTGGTGATTGTTGTTTAATATTATTTGTGATGATTATAAAGATTTTTGTTTAAAATTGTATCTCATATGACCAGATTGCAATAGAAAATGTGAAGATGTTCAAATTGTCTCAATTGACCCCGATAAACAGCAGCCTCCATTTTCTTCGAGACCGAGAGCCTACCCAGGCTGAGGGGCATACTGATTTAATAGGGATGCAGCTATCACGGTTGAGTGCATAGTGCATGCATAGGCGTATCAAGCGTTTGAGAGAGTCACCCAACCTCCCCCACCCTATACCCTGACTGGCGCCTCCACTGATAAAAATCCTCCTAAGACGAAATAACGTATTAAACGTCACATTTTGAGAGATCTCTAATATAATAAAACAATGACTTTTTGAGTTTTTAATAGATCGATACAGAAATAATAAAAAGAAAAGACATGAAATCTGAATTATAAAAACATAAAAACCTGAGTATGAAAAATGTTAAGTTGTGTAAACCTAGGAAGATTTCAAAAGTTATTGCTTAACGGATTTCCAAGTAAAATGTAAAACTTTGTTTTTAAAAAAAAGAAACTGTTCTGTTGACATTGGTTACAAATCATGCTTTTTGTTGAAACGAGATTCAGACATGAACGCGGTCACGATGAACATGGACATGGATGTCAAACAAGTTGAAAAACAGGTAAAATACATTTTGGGTTCAAAAATAACATGAACAGTGTCATTTGTTGACTTGTAACAACCTCTATACATGAACCCGAACATGTCGGCAGATCAAAGTAGGTTATACTCTTTATATAACCTTTTTTTGAATGGCAATAAACTTTCGCATTCACTAATTAGACTGGCTAAAGCATTTGTAGAGCGCCACCTGTCGGGCTAAATAAGTCTAGATTGAATTAAAACACTGGTAAATCTCTCTTTGGTTCTTGTTCTCTGGTACAATCTGCTTCCTTGCGGCTAAAGGAGTGTTAGCTTTTTATTGAAACACATTTTAGCTTTGGAAGACAGAACACACTTCTCCATACCACCGTTATCTGGTTTTGAGATATATTGTGACGTAATCAATTTATGAGTAGCATAATGCAAGTATAGAATACGTCATACAATGTTCATAAACGTGCCCTATTTCTAATATTTTTTCTGAACAGTCTTTTCGCTTCCTTTCGGAAAGTATAACTGGTTAAAACAAAACATATCACATTGACGGAGTAGCTTGCAAGAGTCACTACGTCGGCTATTAACAGTGGAATAGAATCGTCGTTATAATACGTCCGCCATTGTCCGGGTAATGGCTTAATGGTATGAATATTCCAGAAAAAGTCAGAATGTGTTGCTACGAAGTATTGAATGAGATGGACAATGGCGTAACACAATTCACTTAACGCTAACCATAAAGATATTGCTAAAAACGCTGCATTTATTGAGAGTTTTTCGGGAACCATAGACGTACTATATGCCACGCTATGATTACTGTTTCGTCGCTTAACCTTGCACAATACTGTCAAATTAATAAATAAAATAGTAAATATAGGCAACATAAACATAAGAAATAACACACACGTGCCGTATATCCATAACAGTCGACGCGGAATATTTTGTCTGTGGACGCACAATTTGTTTTCGTCAACGTTCCAGATATATCCTTCCATAAAGCTTCCCAGAACAGATACAATGGCCATTAAAATGATGGTTTTCTTCGTTCGCGATACCGTGACTAATTTTTCTCCTTTTAAAGGGTGGCACACCTCTATATATCGCTCGACACTCAAGCCTAAAACTAATAAAATAGCAAAACTTTGAACAGCTAAAAACATGAGATGGACACTTTGACACAAGCCATCAATACTGAGGTCCACGATATTTTCAAGAGCATGAGTAAACAGCACCAATGTATCTGCCACACTGATTGCAATGAAATATTTCACTGGTGATGATTTGGCTCTTGCTCTGCTCCACACAATTACAGCAAACACATTTCCGGCTAATCCAATACCATATAGGATCCTATACACATACGTTGTTATGATGTATTCCACTCTCACATACGCCAGATGTGACGGGAGGGTTGAAGTCAAATTTGAATCCATGCTGGAGTTATCTTCCATTATTTGATCGCGAGACGAAATCCTTTAAAACCATGAATTACGTGAAAAAAAAACGTAATTTGTCGTCTAATGGTATTTTGGCACACCAATTAAGTAGCAGAAGATTCGATTTTCTCAGTTTTTTTCAGTAATCTTCCATTTTCTAATCGCGAGTACACAGTAACATCTAAAACATCAAAGCCTTACTTTTATGGGAGAACTGTAATTTCTCATCAAATCGACACACCAAATGAGTCTTCCTCTATCCAAATTGAAGAGTGGTTGTTTATGAGACTGGTTCGTTTGACTCTTTCTAAACACTTCGCAGTGTTACTTATATCAGTTATCTTCTAGTGATCTCTAGCTCTTGTGAATGTATTCAGATTACTCAAATCAACGGAGACGCATTATTTATTCACTTTACCACATTTCATCAATAACACGTCAATAAGTCTGTTAAACTGTTACATGGAATTGATTAGTTTTTAATTTTATTCACCAATAGAGATTGCTTTGAGGTCTGCTATCATTCATCTTTGTATCAACATTCAATTCCCTTCATCTATCTTACTTGAATAACTGTAATATAAGATATTAAAGTGAATTTACTAACATGCTATATATTATTATGCAATCGACCATTGCATTTCAGTTTCAGTTCAATTTATTTTTTCTGCACCAAGTACGACATCTGGTGGCACTTCTCTTTGGAGGAATAAATAAACCAAGTACTAACAATCCAAACCGGAAAACGAAACCGAAATCCAAAACACAATTGTCTTGTTTCTATGCAATTGAGCAAGGATCGTAAAAGGTGTAGAAAGAAAAAGGTTGAACGCCCATCCTCTCAATATAAGAATACATCTTTATCTTATATAAAATCTTTATCAGCAAGAGAACGAAAAATATAACTTAAGAAGTCGACTGGATTCCTTCAACTACAAATTTGAATATTTTATTGAATGATACAGTAACCTCTCTATTCTCAGTTAGATTATGAAGAGATACAGCGATTAGAGTTGACAAATATTCTCTAAGGTACCTCATTACAATATTTGTAACTATAGCAGTCCTTTGTTTTTATCACGATTCGAAGTCGGATTATCAATAATACCAACGATTATCTATTGTGTGGTTAAGCTGTCACGATTACACTACATAACTTTGAATCATTGAAATTTTAATTGTGGCTGCCATTGAAGACACACAACTAACAAATCTTCCATTTTGTAATCGCAAGAAAAAATCTAGTCAGTTTCTCTTTCTAGGAAACATTAGGTGAGGAAACAGTGCAGGGGCCACAAAATTTTATGATAAAAAATATGAAACCCCATGTACATAATAGGACCATGTCTGACCCATGTAAAATAAAGAGTTTATTATTATTATTATTATTATTATTATTATTATTATTACTACCGCCAACCGATACAAACGCCAACTGAATCTAGAAATGTCAAAATCGTTACGATATATGGAAGTCGTATGAATTGTAATATGTGATCTGAGACACAAAAAGGTCTTCCTCTATTCAAATTAGAGAATGGGAACTCTCTTTTTCCCGAAAACTTCATCAGTTACATTAGTCCAAAGGTCAAAAACATTCTATACCATCTTCCCCCGAAACACCTCAATCAATATTACATCTTTGATAAAGATATTTAAGAAAGAGAAGAAGAAAATTGCTAATTGGAAACATATACCTGTACAAGAAATAAGGACAAAAAACCATGATAATATAATTTAGGTGTTCATCGAGTTGTTTTGGTCCGGTTGCCCTGATGTCCTAAAATTCAAATCCTATTTCGAATGCCCACAGTTTTAGACTAAACAAACAAAAACAAAGGCGATACTCACCACTATGTATCCTAAGAATGACAATTATTCTTGGTTCCTATACAGCACTGGAAAACAAACAACTTCTAGTCTCCAAAGAACAATCAATCTTAATTTTCTCATTAAGTAGACGGTTATGTAATTAAAGGATAGAAGAAATTGTCTTTCTAATTTTTCTTATGTTAGTTGGTTTAGAGATTAGGGTGATTGAAAAGTAACAAGTTACTATTCAATATAAGGCACTGGCACAGGGTTAAAGTTATGTTTACAATAATTGTGATGCTAATATGCAATGAACTAAATCAAAGAAAATCATAACGGTTATCATATAGTAATAATAAAATGAACAAACTATGTCTGAAATTCCCAATACTGATAGAATTTCTTAGTCTGTGTCATCACGATACACAATCAGCATTAATATGTTTACAAACAGTCTTAACTCGGTTTGTAGATGTCCTTGTGAATTATTAGTTATTTTCTTAAGCTATCACTTCACGATATTCCCAATACGTTGTATCAAATGACGAATGTCTACATTAAGCCTCGTGGGAGCTATTCCAATACCGTTGTTCTTATTTTAAGATCACTTTAGTCTCGTATTGTCGACACGATTCTTCAGAATCTAACCTTTTCCCACAAGCGTCAACTTTCTGAAATCGAGAGGAAATACAGCACCAAGACACGATACAACAAGGACGCTAAGTACTACTACCCACACGTGTGATAAAGTCACAGCCAAACCTTACTCGGACACAACACGGGACATCCTATCCTATTATACTGCTTCTTCCTCGTTGTGGTCAACTCATCTGTTTTCAATACGACACAACATTTGTCAGTGATCATAGTATACACGACTATCGCCCGTCCACCTGTATAACGCCCGAGGCTTGTCTTTACTCTAAGCTTGAGTAACGTCGCCTTTAACAATAAACCATTCTGATGACAACAACTAACTTAAATGCTAAAACCGTCTTAGGTAACGTTACTAAATCATAGTATTATAAACCAATGGTACTGTAGTGAAACAATCCATGAACTAATTTCAGATACCTGCAATCATTTGACCTGATTTTAAACCATTGAAACTGGACGATCAAAATTAATTGTTATAACACATCAAGCACAACCTACCTTCTTCAGCTACTATTCATTATGAGACAACGGATTATCTGTTTCAGCTTGACCACCGAACGTTTTATATAGAAATCTCCCTATTTCTGTCCAGAAGAGGCGTTCATTGAAGAACAGTGTTGTCACAAATTGTAATTATTGAATAACGTCTTGCATGGTCCTTGATATCTTCACTTATTAAAACTCCTTTGCAAGCACTTTACGGTGCTATGAAAATATTTAGTAACTACTTCGGGTTTTAGTCAACTTGGCACCTAACCAAAATTGCTCCAAATTTGGTCAACATTGAAATTTGATTTCTGCATTTGAGAAAGGCTACAGGTTTTAAAACGTGGTAAAATTGATTGAACCGGCTCAACAAATATTGGCTCAATTATAGTACGCTTAATCCGAAAATACTATGATTAACGTTGGCAACCGTTGTTCAACGTTATTCAATCACTATAAAAAAAACCGTCGATGATCGGGTAACTGAGTACAAATAGATCACATTACAGCTTAAAGATCAATGAACTAATTTCACAACTTCCACTAATTAAGTAGAGTCAAAGCAGATTTCATTAAACAATGACCAGGGATTATCATAATCCAGAAAATTAGAAACCAGGGGATTATATTGATTAGCCTAAAATTTTCGATAAGCTCATATCATATCACCTTGCTATGGAAGCCGGCTGCGGCCATATCTTCTCTCAACTTCTCGCTCACGAGAAAGCGAGGAAGCTTGACTTCTCGCCCACGAGAAAGCGAGGAAAAAGGCGAGATAGCAAAGGTAAAACAAACGAAGAAATAGGCGGGGAAAAAGGCGAGAAAGCAAGGAATAAGGCGAGAAAGCGAGGAAAATTTTCGAATTCTCACCATTTTTACTCTCGCTTTCTCGCCATTTTCCTCGCCTCTTTTTTACCCTCGTTTTCTCGCCCTTTTCCTTGCTTTCTCGCCCTTTTCCTCGCTTTTTCGCCTTTTTTCTTCGCTTTCTCGCCTTTTTCCTCACTTTTCCGCCTTTTCCTCGCTTTCTCGGTTTTTTCCTTGCTTTCTCGCCCTTTTTCTCGCCTTTTTCCTCACTTTCTCGCCTTCTCGCCTCGCCTTCTCGCCTCTTTCCTTGCCTTCTCGCCTCTTTCGTCGCCTTTTTCCTCGCTTTCTCGCATTTTTCCTCGCTTTCTCGCATTTTTCCTCCCTTTCTCGCCTTTTCCTCGCTTTCTCGCCTTTTTCCCCACGAGGAAACTCCATTGCTTTTCGTCATTTTATCTCTGAATTTCTAACACATTATTTTGTGTAATTAGTCAGACACCATAGGGGTGCCTCAAGAACTGATAACAGAATTAAAGTTGTTAATTTCCCTGCCTAATGAATTTCTGTACCCTTTGTACTTGTAGATATAGTTATGTAGATTTCCACGTGATTATTGCTGAATTTCATTACGCACGTGAACAGAAACATGCCAAGAACCTATTATCATCCAAGATCTTGTCTTCGTTTGAGGACAATGAACTGAAATGAATGTTCCGTACTTGTGGGCAGATTTAATGGATCTTTAAAAATTAATCTGGTAATCGAGGACATTTCGTGTTTACTAGTCAGTTAACAAAGTACCAGAGGAAATTTCAAAATTATTATCAGAATCAATCTGATAGCATGTGGTCAACCTACAGACGGATATTACCGAATCATATTTAAATATTACAATATTTATCTCCAATGATCAGAGCTATACAGATTGATACAGTGGTTGGATTCAGAAGTACGGTTATTTGATTATATTCATCGGCGCTATCAACGGAAATACACTATAAAGATGGTTTCTCAGCATGTTTACCGGAAGTAATTTATTACTGATATTCATCTCCTGAACCACCCTTTTGTATTACTACTACTTCCGGTACAGATTCTGTAGCGGTATCTTTATAGTGCACTTTCAATGAACAAGTCACCTCAGTCGAATAGATATCGAAAATAACGCTGTTATAGCCAACAACATGTGGTAATCAAGCACCCGCAACTGACACTGTCTCTTATTCTGCTGCATGTCAATGCGAGTGCCTTCTTTTAGCGATCTGTCAGCCACCAACTACTACAAAACAATCTAACGACCAATTCCCCAACCCTGTGAACTCAGCACACAGTGTTTCTATGTAACTATGAACCATTGTAAATGGAGTGTTTGTACATTTTCGAGGTGATGTACTAGCTACCATTGTGTCCACCCAGGTGCCCGAACAACCTCGTTCACTGTACTTTCAATGCAGTTCAGACTAAGATTGGTCCATAAAACTGGCTAAGATATCGTGTGGACAACGCATTAATGTTGCACACACTTTCGTTTCTTTATGAACATGATTGACAGAAGATTATGAATGTAAAATGACATTAAAAATGACAGTGACAGGTATTAGTGTGTTAATAATAGCACAGTATCTGTTTATATAACACAATTCATTATGTGGTTAGACAAGAATTTCACATTGTGGTATTTCTGTCAGATTAATGCCATCGACCGAGTAACACTGACCAGGAAGAATTTTTATCAAAAATTGTGTTGCGAGTCTGTATGAGTTTTACATTGACGTTATTTATAGACACATTCAACAATCTTAATCAGTTTTTACACCATACCAATCGACTCTTTTCATGTGAGAGGGGTTGCCCTTATTCTTAAATCAAAAATCGTACAAGCAAGACAATTCCGTTAATCAAAATCTCGTCCAAAGTATTGAAAATCGAGAGTGAAAGAAGTATAGTAGTGAACTCCTACATAGAGATGTTTCATATTTTATTCTCCAATGGCATGTGTGTGTGTGTATTTACAAAACAAACCGTATGAAGAAGCGTTGTCATTGGTCGGTTTGAAAATCACGTGGCATCATAAATATGTATTTCCCGAGGCCTAAATATTACGTTTACACACTAAAGTGCAGCATGTATGCTTCACCCTCATTCTCATCATTCTTAACCTTCCTCCTGTGTAGCTCGTCCGTACGTAGTCATATTTGCATTGTCGAAGGGGGTTCCGCCTAAAAGGCAAATCAAACAGAGGCCTATCACATATGTCACAAAACCTCAAAATCTTTTTAATACCAAAGTTGTAGCAAAATTCTTATCTGTTCGAGAAAGAATGTACGAATTTGTACTAAATTCATCACTACACCCTAAATTTTATGGCCAAATATAATGTATGACAAGTTATGAAATAAATCACATCCCTGGGTCATAGGTCACCATAAATATTTCATATATCAAACAAATATACAGACACAAAACAATCAGAATTTTGATGGATGTGTCCATTTTACGGTTGTTTGTTTTCTCATTTTTGTCAGTTACATAGACTTAAAATTTAATTAAGGGACTTGGTCTGATTTGCAGACAATATTAGCCGCGGGTCTGAATGAAATGAAATGAAAATGAATGGAGTTTTACGTTCTACTTTTCTGCACCCTTTGCGATTAGTGACGTCATCAAACACTTAGTTTAAGGGGGTATTCCGCTATTTTGTAAAAAAGTGTTTAATATCAAAAACGTTGTAAGTTATGCCTGAAAATATTTCTAAAGTATGCTATTTATATCTATGTATCTTATTGATCAAACTGAATTTGTTTTATAATTATAAATTGTTAATTAAGCATTAATTAGTTTTTTGCCTTTATAATGGCTCTGTATTTGCCTTTAAGTGGAATTCCAAGAACCACAGACGAAATTTGAATGGTGCAAATTATGCTAACAGTGTCCCCGATACATAATAAACCATGTAGAAAACCTCTTTACAATCCCTTTAATATTTCTGATTCAGGTGCTAGATATCTGTTATACTCATCTTGACGTCAATATCTATAGAACTTAATCCAGTTATCGTAATCGATCGAATTTAATATTTCTGGCGCCTAATCAAAACATTAATATTTTAATATTCCAGTTATTTGATTCAATTTCTGCCCCAATGCCTCTACCTAAAACTTATAATAATTTCAAATCCTGAAACTAAATATCCTGTCCTGACACTCAATTGTCTAGTGTGACTGAAATCATACATACCTCTGGCAAGCTTCTTCAAGTAATTAAATTGACAGTCGTGGAATCCTAAATCGGTCTTCTCGAGCAACCAACTTGCATTTCATTCGGATACCCGACAATAATTTCAAACACTTAATTTCATTTTCTCTTCGCTCCATGACACTTTCTCAGACACCCAATTCTATTATCACCAACACTCAGTTAATTTTTCTAAGACGCTTTCAGTTGCTTACCTTAATCTTGTCGAGCGACGACGTAATTACTTCAAGTTAGATCGCACCATGTCCTCTGAAAAATTATTAATATCAAGCTGTAAAAGTTCAGACGATGATGTCAGAAAGTAGTGAATGGCCACGTATCACCTCCGAGCTCAGACAGTAGTTTGTTGATTTTGCAATCATTCGGTGCAATACAATTATCTATCTTTAGATATTCATAACTGATACATTTTGAACTTTGGTACAGAATACTGACGCTATTCAAATGTTATTTAAACCAAATAACTAGAAATTATCTCTGTCTCCAGTAGGTAAATGAAGTATGATAAACATAATTCGTTAACATTAAAATATATGATACACTTGCTAATAAAGAATGTGGTGAAATTAAATCAAAACTTTTATCTGATTTCGGTACAAGCCAGCACAGTTTGACTCTTCACAGAAAATTTGTTCGATATAGAACGTGACATTAGACACAAGTTCAAAACATTGGTGCCTTTACTATTAGCTCAAAAGCATTGGATCAGTTTGAATAGGCATTGTGTTGAAATATGTCCCCATATCAATCTCTGTAGCAATTCACAATAAGTCAATTGATTCTGAATAGGAGCCAATCAAGGCTACCATTAACGATATAGGATCCAAAAACAAGTGTTTTAGATGTTTAAATATATCTTCAAAGGGAAGCTATGGTGTTTAAATGTTAAGTGGTTAGATTTTATGTTCGACCCGACCATGACATTGGCTTCTGTATCAAAGCATTTAGTGTATATTGAAACGAATCTATTAAGCTAATTGCTAGTTGCTACAGATCACGACTTTTATATAAGCCATTAGAGAGAGGCTGTTGTTAAGGTGAAAGCTTGCTTTGTTTCTCTTGGAATCTGAAAGTCCATCTTGGCGTAGCCCTGAACAAATGTTGGTTCTTTACACATTTCCAATGTCATTCAGAGTGCACAGTTTGTAAATGTTAAATAACTAATCCGGCATTCCACAGATCATCCACGATACAGGTCCGATACACCGTACTGGTGAGTTTCGCTAAATGAAAATTAATCTCAGTACCTATCAGTAATTTAGTCAGCATCCAGCAAATCCGCAACTGGTTATTCATAAAAGTTAAAACAGAAAAAGAAATACTTTCAATTTATAGATGATCGTTCAAGTTGGGTAATAGACACTGACTCTACATATTGATTCAAGCGTTTAAAATCACATCAATACCTATACTAGAATTGCTAGTTATCGTGATATAGAAGTCCTGCTGTTGAATTGAATATCATAGATGCTATAGACTGTACTGACATTAAAAAAGGACATTGAAATAATAAATCTATGGTTTGGTGTGCCACAGGCTGTGCACGTTGAAAAAACCATTCACCCAAGTTCAAGTAGAGGAAGCAAACACTGACTAGAACAAATTGATTCCAACTTTTGAATACCGCACCAATACCTCTACCGGAAATGATAATTATCGTGATACAGAAAATCCAACTGTTGTATATCATATAGATACGAAAGCGGAAGTCAAACGAAATGACAGTGTGAATGTCCCGTTACAGATCACTAGGTATATGATATTCTATATTAAAGTTATAGTTTTGCCACGAGTCTATTGTTATTGTAAAGTAATAAAACATTTAATTGTTGACAATGATGACACAAGATTGTCTTCCTTTTCCAAAACATTGACAGTGTTTTTGTTTACTGTTTATTTTGTTGCTGTTATTTGTCATAAATTTCTGACTCGAGTCACGATGCGTATCAGATAATTGAATTAATTTTGTAATGTTTACTTCTATTGTTTTTTACTAATTCAGTTTACTATGTACTATTTTTCAGTCAGTGGTAGAACAGTTGAATTTTCCTTGCCTTGTTTTAATCATGAAGAGTTATTGGCCTAATTTTAATTCATAATGAGAAAATGATGTGATCCATAGAACAGATTAAAACCGATAACAACCTTATTAGCATATTCACATATTTAACTAAGAATGATGCTGTTAATGATTGTTATAAATTGTGGGGCGGAGGTGGTGTGCACAATCGTATATGCATATCTAACAACAACACAAATAATAACAAAGAGGGGTTGTCTGCAGAGGTCGGACGAATCTATAGAACCCCGAACTCAGCTAGCTAGTGTCCTTTCCTAAAGGGATTGTAAAAAGGTTTTCTAAGATATTATATTTGTGTCGGGGACACTGATAGTATCAGAATGCACCATCATAATTTGCAGTCAGACGTCTGATAACCACGGCTAAATTTATAATCCCTTTAACTGTAAAGTAAGGCATCACGAGTTCATGCCAGATCAGTAACAATACAGCCATTTTTGTCCCTGGGCAAAACATCGTGAAAAACAAATAAGATGTATATCTAGTATTTTGCCTGACCTTAACTACCATTAACTGTGGGAACATGAATATTAATTAATAGCCTAGTTATCAAAATAACAAAACCTATAGCCATAAGGTTAGAAACGTATATCATAACAATTTTATTTTATAAGGGATTGCATATTTCTTGCTTTCGGGTTTCTCTGACATTGGTAAATTCTTGCTTGCGGTGACATCGATAAATTTTCCTGGAGGAGTTGAAGACCAGAAAGTCATACTTATAATTCCATAGAAAAATAGATCCTCATGTCTTACTTTTCTGCACCTGATTGTGATTATGAAGTCATACATACCATACAGCCAGCATAAAGATATGAAACCCATGAATACCCAGTCTTTCCAGTCGAGAGTGACTCGAACAAACTAGAAAACAGACAAAATTGGTTTCTTTTCCGATTTCATAGTAGTCTCATTTTCCTTTTAAAGAAGATTGAAATGGCTTCAATTATGAATTTATGTTTCTAGACGACCCCCGTAACGGGTATCTGCTTTCAGCAATAAAAAATCAAACCGGAAGTTACTTGCAAAAACAAGAAAGCAGACAACATTATAGGCTTATTGGTCCGATTAGCATCTTCACACGTGTCCCGTTTTGACTCTCACATGCATGAAGGTTACAAAAAGTACTTTGCGAACCTACACAAGTACACAAATGAAATAGACACTCCTGGACAAACGTTGCATATCAAAGGTGAAATAACTTCTGCTTTTCAAAAATTACCACAAAATTAACAGCGATACAGAAAACTAAAGAAATTAAAGTTGAAAACAATGATTATGTACAGACAGTATTATTATATTATTTACACGATTAGACCATTAGTTTCAACTTATATACCTGATTTAAACCTTCACTTCATTCTAATATTCCTATAATATACACCGTCTCACGACCATCCTTTCACCTGACCGACATTTTTACACTTAATATCATTGACGTATAAGATCGTATGGCAGTTACCTCAACATTTTGTTTGCGGGATTAAAGGGATTGTAAAGAGGTTTTCAAAAAATTTTATGTGTACCGGGGACACTGATAGCAGCAATTTGCACCATTCCAATCAGACATCTGCGGTTTCTGCAATTGCACTAAAACTAAGTGTTTGTTGACGTCACTAATCGCAAAGGACCTTATGCGATACCTGCATATTTTCGATTAGAAAACCTCTTAACAATCCCTTTAATAATACTAATCTTAATGTAAAATTAATGACTATGATGATAGAAATTAACACTCGTCCTTATTTTACATGGAAAACATCTTCCGTTCAAATGATCATTTCTACCAGCATTCGAGACAGGCTGCTATTATCTAGTAACGGAAATGAAATGGCAGATGCTGCCTTATAGAGTGTAATGAGGCAGGTTTTAATGTCAAAGAAAATATACAAGAACATAAAAGGTTCATCACAAATCTCGATCAACATTCAAAATAATGCACATGAACACTAATATTGATTTTAGCAATTTAAATTGTAAAGAAAATAAGCTCATTATAAAGTCGTGCTAACGAGCTTACGAGCTTATTACCGGATCTTTCAGATCAAAAGGATGGGCATAAGATATATGAATCGTTCCACATACATTCAATTAACACGACTGTTCTGATATAGTGTGCCTAATAATAGAAAATTAAACCAATACACAAGTTCTATCCGTTTAACAAAAATGGCGGAACTGGCAAAAAAGCAAAACAACAGTCGATATACACGTTGGTTAGTGATCTTCGAATGGGAAAGAATTGGTGGTCATTTCAGAACAAAATAGTTTTTAAATGAAACCATAGAATAAAACATGCCTACCTATCTTGTTCAGAAGTTATTCCAGTTGGCGTTTTGTTTTATTTGAAACCACTGATTACATATTACGTCAATATCCCACATGGTATTTAGTTATCTTCATTTTAGATACAGAAAAAAACATGTTTACTGTCAAAAACTATCTGTTTCGACAAAAGGCCATTCTATATTATATATACATAAAATGTTATAGTGAAAAGATCCGTTGTTAAACTATGTTTTTGGCATGTATGAAAGATTTTAAAACGTCATTCGGTGTAGATCCGATAACTGTGTGTAACACTTCTTAAGTTATATAAAAAAAAACGGAGTGTGCTATTTTTTGAGTGAGGAATTTAAAATTCTTGTAGTGTTTGGCTTTAACAGTTCCATATTATTTTCAGTTGAAGCCTTCAGAATAAGCAGTGGACATATTTCTCTACAACTTTGTTTCTATTTCGCTTAAATCTGTACATTAGTTTTCCAACACCAAAAATATAAAAATCATTGCAAATATCAGCTTCCACTGGAAGTGGGCGTTAACTTGTCATCTACCAACAACTACCTAATCAGTCGTATCAGTTGCTTTGAAGCGGACGTTAACTTGTCATCTATCAACAACAACCTAGTCAGTCGTATCAGTTGCTTTGAAGCGGACGTTAACTTGTCATCTACCAACAACAACCTAGTCAGTCGTATCAGTTGCTTTGAAGCGGACGTTAACTTGTCATCTACCAACAACTACCTAATCTACGATATCAGCGTCTGCTGGAATCGGAAGTTAACTTGTCATCTACCAACAACTACCTAGTCTACAATTTACAACATAAAGAAAACCTAGTGTATTATCAGCTTCTGTAGTAACAGCATCTGTTGGAGGTGGGGGTAAACCTTTGATCTACAACCAACCCACTCAATACGACCAACGTGCCAGTTTGTGGTTTGTCCAGAGAGTCACGTAGATCCTTCGGGTAATGGATGGGGCTTGCTTATTAATTATGAAATGATGATGCGTTGTCTCTGACTTCTGACTTAAAACGAAGCGTTTCATTGTTTATGATGGTGTTTGTTAGTTACTAGTGGTCTGTCAAAATTTATTACATACAATTTATTTTATTATGCCATAGTCATTACGCTGTTGACCTACTTTCTAATTTTAGTGGTTGTCAAGATTATAATTTATGTCCAGAACTTTTAAAACTTTTCACTCTCAAACTCAACACAATCGTTATTGTTATCATTTGCACGATTTTCCAGTACAATAAACGAGTACTCGTATTAACTAGAATGCTGTTGGTTTTACTCACGGAAACTAACGAAGATTGAGCCGAATGTTAAGGAATGGTAAGAAATGGTAGAAGTTTCCGGGATTATATAAAGGGTGGGAATAATCGAAAATGTTGTTGACGCCATAAACGTTGTTGACAATTCATTTCACATTACAAAAAGAGACACAGAATGGCGGATATTCATTTCCGGAACACCTGTCTGAAGCTCTTTAGTTCGATCTGTTGATATTAGTTATATTAATTGGTATTAGTTATAGTTATGATATTTAGATGATTGAATGCCTGTTTATAATGCAGATATTAGTGTTTTCTAAGTTGAATTCCAGGAATCATTGTAAATGGGAAAACGTCTACTTATATACAAGTTATGTTGAAAATGAACAGGTCTTTTATTATCTTCATTATTGCCTTAATTAAACGTTTCCCAAACGGCTCTTTTATGGAAATCCAATATGGCCATCAGACAAATTAATGTAAATGTTTTGTTGACGTGATCTGTAGAGTAGGTGGGTTTTTCTGGTTTCCTGTAAATCATTCTATGTTATCGATTTGCTTACGTAAGACTAAAACAGTAGACGAAGCAAAAGAGCACTTTGATAATCTAGTTATTGAAAATGTTTCATATTTTCTCCTCTAAATTGACTCTTCTATTTGCATGACTCATAACATTGATAAAACAAGCAGTGACTTTACATTGGTGTAAATGTATTATTCCATTATGTGACGACATATCAACTAGCAAAAAACATCCAAAAAGTGTTTAATTAGCGCTTAGATATAGTTATCTATTCGCGCGAATAGCTTAATATTTCTTGCTATTTTCCGACCCGATGTGTATCCCGATCCTCTGGACCAATTGGTAAAGGTTTAATCACAACATGACAAAATCATTTTAAAAAATGTGGTATTTGAATGTTGACATGGCTACTTTAAGTAAAATATCAGTGTGCCTCGTAAATATTGCCAGACTCAGCACACATTGGGGACTATAATGATATTATACGTAATTTAATGAAAACTAACATATAAATTGTCTGATTGCCTTGTAGTAATTAGTAATCTTTCTTTATTATAAGAAAGAATAAGGCTGTAGATGAGAACAGAGATCATCCGATGGGGACTATTATTATCAAAGTGACCAGGCCAGAATACGACCCAGAAGTACAAATAGCTTCTTTATCAACAGAAACGTAAATAAATGATAATTAGTTGATATTATTTTAGACAGTGGCGTTTCTACGGTGGCCGGGCCACAGAACGCGGGACCGGCTTCCCCATGATTCCTAGGAAAACCACAAACTTGTTACCATTACCATTACTCTCCTATATGAGACAATACGCAGTAAGCAGCCATGGTATATCTGGATATATGTCAACACAAATATTAAATCAAAACGATAGTACGGGAATAAAAACCGTCTTACCTTTTTTGACTGGAAGCAGCTCATTGTCTTCATAAATATAATAATACGATCATCAGGGTAGAATGTGTTGCTTCGCCTTTAGCAAACCCACTGACCCAATACGGAATGTTAGACGTATTCTACCTATCCTAATGTACTACTGTTAATTTCATCACTATTTTGAAACCATAGTTCGTCATGGATCAGATATTATATGGATTGATAAATTAGAGCCCGAGTTCGGATCGTATTTTAGTGACGTATGAAAGTAGTCTGGCATCCTACACGACAAAAGAGACTGTCAAACTATAGCAAGGGAGATAGTCTCATATTATTTTATTTTATAAATTTAGAAGCTAACCTATGTCACCTGCAATTCCGACAGGGAAATATCGGACAGTTAGGAAATTTTCCAATAGCTATCCTGGAATATTCCTGATGGGAGAAAACAGCAGACAATCCGTCATGTTATCATATCGAATATCCGGCATGTTTCTGCTGTATTGATAAATTTAGTTTTTAATTTTGAGGCACCAAACTTCTTTGACTTTCCTGGTTAATGTAAAGGATGAACCATTGTTCTGTCGTGGTCCCTGCATGGGCCTCTAGTTGGTTTACTTGGCTACTCTAAGCTGGGATACGTTTGCTATTTTAGATTTTGATATGTTATTGTTGAAGATGTGAACATCACGTTCCAGGCCCAGTATTTACCATACCGGTACAGATAGCGTATTAAGACTCCGCTAAGAGCAGCTTATTGGTGCCTGAAAAAAATACTTCAAACTGTATTACGTTTTCCACTTTCATTATCAGCCCAATATGGTTCAGAAACACCCCTTTTTTATTGAGATAAAACACCGCTGTAGCTTAGCACTAGGTGAGTATTTAATTCATAATTATTTTCACAATTCAATAGCAAAATACTTGTAAGCTATTAATATCTGAATGTACATCTACAGCAATTGTATTTCAATAGAGCACAAAATAAAATACATGAGTCGTAGCCGGTTAATCGGAAATTTAAATGAGATGTTACTTGTAAATTAAATAACAATCGACTACAATGAATCTATATGGTAAATAAAATGAAAAGAATATCAAAGCGTTAGTTTGTGATTTGGGGCCCTAAACGTTTCTCGGACGTGATATACTGATGGGATATCGTTCCGTTTAGACCTATATACCATCCTAATACCACGTCTGAGGAACGGCTAGGGCCAGATTTGACGGGCTGGGGATCCACATGGCCTGGTGTTCATGTTTTCAATGATTGTTGCAGTATGAGTATTTTGTTGAAGTTAGTGATATCTTACACCAACGTCACATCTCCACATTGGTAGAAAGTTGGTGGTGCCTGTGGATTCTTTGTCACATACTGTGTCTACAATAGAAAACATATCTTTATCAATTTTGATTGTTCTTAATGAAACAGAAGTAGCCTCCTTGAAACTCCATACCGTGCATACACATGTAGTCCACGTTCATCCGCTTCTTTATTCGGTGGGTAACCAGAAATTTTCGTTAAAATTCATGAAAATATCACTGGAAAACGAAAGTCAAGTCGCATGTCGATGAAATATTCAAAACTGCTGAATTGACAACAAAGATTCTTTTAATTCAAGGGCGATAACTAGTTTAAATTATCCAACATAGATCAAGAACGTTGTATAAAATATTATTTTAACTTACCTGTATTACATAAGAACCAGTTCTAAAAAAGAAATTACCATATGACAATTACATGTACTCGAGAGAAGGAAAAGGTTTAACTGCGATCGAATCAAAAACAACTCGTGCCATCTTGCTACTGGATTTGTCAAACCGACGCCCCCTTCGGAGAGTCAACATAACTAATATTGTTTATAATGTATACTTGTATTAATTACTAGATTCTGTACTACTGATTATTATCTATTGATACTAGATCAAACTTACGTGAGAGTGGGAATGGTGATGTTGATAGCATACAGGGTTAAAGACGGTTCGCCCATATCAGGTATAGTAGCAATTACATTTGTCTGATCTACTGGACCAAATGAGATGGTAAACATACCCTGTAAAATTTTAAAGAAGTGTATTACTACTTGGAGTATACGCACCTTGACATCCATTGACACGCTTCATTTATAAACTTCCATGATACAAGAAAGGTGGTTAATGCCTAAGAACAAGTTCATAATAGCTGGACATTGTGAAGATAACGACGGATGCAACCTTGTACTAGTATACGATGGATAAACTCCTGTGCACTTAGGACGTTTTCTACAGTACGGTATGCACAAATTGAAACAAGGAACCTGTGAGTAAAAATGATAACCTACCGGAGTGGCTTGGGCCCAATGATCTAAATTTTTTTGGAATACTACAGTAAAATTTTGGTTTCCTCTGAAATATATTAGTACCGGTATTAGTAAAACAACTAATAAGGAAGGACGGGCCCTCTGTTCTTAAAAATAAATATATATGATATTGAAGAGTAACCATGGGATCGATACTTGAAATATTTTAGGCTGGTTGAGAGAGTGAACTTAATCCAAAAGGCATATAATACAGATAATGGCCACTTCTTCCGTGACATTCCATTACATAAACTCACTCTATTATAAGGTTGTCATGAGTGATTCCACATCCACGAGTATTTTTTTTTTCTGTTGTTCGCCTACTTACTCTGACTTTAATGAGTGATGTGATTAACGGATAGGACTCGTGTATCATTTTGATTGAACTATTTACCTTAACAAGATAGGGTTTGAAGAAATAGGTCTTTTACCACATGGTCCTTTTATCAAGAAACAGTCATCAGCTCCTAAAATAATAGTTCGACAAAGTGACATATTGTATTTAAAAAATGAAATGAAATGAATGGAGTTTTACGACATAATTTTCTGCACCATAATGGGCTAATTCCATGCAGGCTGCAATGAGAGAATGTTTCCAGGACCGCGTCATTAGCCTACTCTTTTTCGATTTTCAACTGTCGAGGGATTTTTTACGTACGCAGCCTGTAGCACATGGGACCTCGGTTGTATGTCCCATCCGAACGACTCGACGCTTTTTTCCATACCAGCAGCCGCTCTTATCTGCATCACTGACTGGGGGAAACCGGGTTGTAAAATCTGAAGGTATTATCTCGACCTATGCCGGGATTGAACCCTGGACCTTTAGGTCAGCGAGCAAGCGTCTAACCCACTGAGCCACCGCGACTCCCCGTATTGTATTTATAGATGTTTTCACAACAGTAGTAATCTAATTGGATTTTCAATGTCGGCCTATGCCTTATTATCAGTCCTAGAAGCCAATATTTTTAGGGGTATTAGAATATCCACCTTTTATATTATGAAGATATGGAATTTTGTTTGAATTTTTCCAGCTAACGATTCTCTTGCCCTCGTTCCGCTCTTTTAAAGCGTCGGACATCCGACAAGATATTGATTCAAGAAAGATAAATCAAAAAAAAAAAAGGTTACCTAAGACTACATTAAAGTACTGTAGTGTATTGGACTTAAAAATCAAATTTTATGTAATGCTATTTAATGCACTTACATAAACTTGAAAAAAAAAACACGTTAACCTGCATTATATAACATTTATATCAGACAGTAATTATACATTGTCGTATATTACACAGTAATAATTCTGAGTGATATCAACCGATATTTGACCTGAGAAAAAAATTGCATTACTATTACCTTTTTTATTGAAACCAACAAGAGATCCTCTTTGAGGTGGCGATAACATGCACAAGTGAGCTGTACAGACCGATACTACAACAGCTACCACTAAAACCTGTACAGACCACATTTTGACTTGATTTTCCAACTACAAAGACTGATATGGGTGTACTGTCATCAATCTTGGGTTTATATAACACTGCTTATCTTTAATATTTACATGTGATTTAGTTATGTAGTGCACGAAAATTTTTTAAATATTGTAGGCCGAACTTGATTTGTCAACATATATGAACCACAGCGTGAATGAATAAAGGCCGTATTTGATTAGTCCTTATACACGTTATAATATCTATTGAGAAAGAGATTCAACCATTTGTCAATCAAGCGACTTTCTTAGAAGATAGTGTGCGAGCAAAATAACATACCCACTCGACATACGAAACTACTTATGGTTCTTACATGGAAATAAAACACTCTAACGTAATTCACCAACATTTTTGAATCTTTTCTTCGATTTATTGATTGACATATCGATGGGCAGGGACAACGGCAATAAAGCCCACATTTTTACGTGGGCTTGTAAACAAGAAATCAAAATAACCCATGTCATCGTCAATAGACTGATAATTGTTAACTATTGTTTTATCTTGTCCACTACCTCATGACAACTTAATTTAAATGATGGCTTTAGATTAGATAGTGGAAATTTGATAAACTTTCAAAAAATCTTATCAGACAATTAGGCCAAATACAATGATAATATATAGATAAATTCTGTCCTACTTCAGATATCTGCGATAGCCTACCAATACAAATAGTACTGTGCCGGTAGTAGAAAACAATACAGTTAGCTAAGTTAGATTGGTACAAACAAAAATGGTCATCACTAGACGCTTTTTTTCCGTACCAGCCCCTCTTACCTGCATCACTGACAGGGGAAAACCAGGTTGTAAAATCCGAAGGTATTATCTCGACCTATGCCGAGATTGAACCCTGGACCTTTAGGTCAGCGAGCAAGCGTCTAACTCACTGAGCCACCGTGGCTCCCCGTATTGTATTTATAGATGTTTTCACAACAGTAGTAATCTAATTGAATTTTCAATGTCGGCCTATGCTTTATTATCAGTCCTAGAAGGCAATATTTTTAGGGGCATTAGAATATCCACCTTTTATATTATGAAGATATGGAATTGTCGACGCCCTGTTTGAATTTTTCCAGCTAACGATTCTTTTTCCCTCCGACAATTTCCGACAAGATATTGATTCAAGAAAGATAAACCAAAAAAAAAAAATGCTGAACTAAGATTAAAGCACTGTAGTGTATTGGACTTAAAAATTAAATTTTATGTAATGCTATTTAATGCACTTACATAAACTTGAAAAAAAAAACACGTTAACCTGCATTATATAACATTTATATCAGACAGTAATTATACATTGTCGCAGTAATAATTCTGAGTGATATCAACCGGAATTTGACTTGAGAAAATAATTGTATTACTATAACCTTTTTCATTGACGGAATTGTCACTAGTTATAATGAATTGATATTAAAGATAAATACTAAGAGAAGTTAAATATACCACCCGGTATCCATACAACGTGTTTTTCTAGACTTATTTATAGATCAAACATTGTAGGCCTACACGAAAATAGGTGACGCATTCTGCCGCCGTTGCCGAGTTGGTTACTCATGAAATATGGGTCAAAGTAAAGACTTCATAGAGAAAATCGAAACAAACCAATTTTAATTATTTTGTAGAATATCTGATGAACATCTAAGACATAAAAAAAAATTCGTTTGTTTAACTTTGACGAAATTCGGTGTTGAATCCTTATATGCACGAAAATAGGTTACACCACTGTATAATAACTAATTAGAATAAGCGTCAACCAGAATTTCAAAATGCGACCGTCAAGATTTACGTTTCAAGAACAATATTGTAGCATATTCGAATTTTCTGAACATATTGTGACCGCCGAACAAGTTTGGCGCCAACCTCCAATTCTCATCTTCAAGGGAGATAACTGTTAACAAATTATTCATGGGTTACTTTGTTTGAATTCAACAAAATACATGTAGGCCTAATGCTATACATTGGTCATGGTTTCAATATGAACAAACATTTTCAAACCAAAATAACTTTAAAGAAAACGAACGTTGATGTTAAGATGGAAAAGAGGTGCTGAACAAATTTACAAGTAGGCATATTCTAGCATATAATTATAATCTTCATAAGGCTATGTCTGTAATGAAGGCAATGATCTCACCAATCAAGAAATACACCACGTGATACATGGTAAGTGTCAGACACCCTGTAGTCTGCAGAAGGCCCTTAAAATATTATTCATATTATGATTGACAACGCACCAATCATTAAATCGACTTAATTTTTCATTGATTATTAGGGATATCGGTTGAAGACCGACCCTCTGAAGCAGTGATCGCAGTACTAGCCAAGAACTGATCGGTTATTTACAGCATCTTACTTTCATAAGTTTCTATAATTAGATTTCCCGCCATATTTGACCTGTCTTTAAAAATTTCTGATCGCCTAAAACAAAACAATGTCATCTTCTAAATTTCTTCAAATCAAATTATGTTTCAAGTTTTGGAAAAAAATAAAGTTTTAGGACCATTTATCAACCATTTCGGGAATATATAACCAATTATATTTGTAATTAAGGTTTCTAAAAGAAATTAATCTAATGTGTTCTTTCGTATCGGTTATATTCAGGCTCTGTAATTTTAAAAAGCCAATGCCGGCAAGAACTTGTCAGCTATATCGAAATAGTGCCTGTTTGTTTACATTATATTTCAGCTGTATCTAAATTGATTACACATTATTTCATACTTTCTACAATCGAGGTTGGTTAGAATAAAAAAAAATGCCACCAAAAAGACGAAAAGGTTTGTAAATAATAGTCGACATTCCAGCTTATTCATTCTTACCCTGAACTATTTCTTTGTTTTGTAACTGAAAGTGTGGGATTACAGTAGTATCTGTGCCTATAACAAATGTCAAACTTTAATAATGGTACGTGTGTTACCCTGGAAGTTTTGTCATTAACATGAATCGGACATTTCTAAGGAAAATTAATCCATTTTATGTTGGAAAATCAAAAAAAGAGAAGGCTGTCCGACCAAAATATCGCTCATTGGCATTGCATGGTGTTAGGCATACTCATCTTCATTAGCCCAATTTGGCGCAGAAGTGTAGGATTTAAATTACATTTCCTGTATTGTCTCTTTAAGCCAACACAGAGGCAGCACCAGAACTAAAAACTAAGAAGATAAAAGTTGAAGAGGGTGGAGATGCTGCAGAAGAGTTTGATGGACTTTGGGAGTGGGAAGCTGATGGTAATGTCTGGACACCATTTTCTAAACAGTTGAATAAGAAAATCAATGAGGCATTTATGAATAAAGATAAACAGGTAAGCTTAGAGATTTAATTGTAGGCTTATCTAAATCTAACCTTCATTTAAATCCTCAGTTTTCAAGGTCCCACATCACACTGCTATAAATGAATTAAATTTTGGCAAAACTCTATGAACATTGAATAGAAAGAATAATACTAGACTAGGCAGAAGTCTCAAAATACTTTCCGTTTTAGGGCTCCTATAAAACAACATGAGTGCCATAACATAAGCATGTATGTGTTCTAGTTTGAGTTTGATGCAGCTCCAAAAGTGAAAATGGTTGTAAAACTAGAGGATGGTAAACAGAAGAATAAGAAGACAGGATATGAGAGAAGAGTTCGATGTTCTGTTAAAGAGAAACCTGGTGGTGGTATGTTTGTTACATGAAATAATTATTGGATTTGTCTACTATGTAATGCTTAGTTCATAGACCTCAACATAAAATTATGGCAGAATGTCTAAAACAATAAGCTAAAATATCTTACTAGATACTTCCTCCTTTCTACAATATATATTGGAGCATGGAATTTAGAATATGATATTTTGGTATCAATGGTTTACAATACCCTACAATAAGTGATCCAAGACACAGGATTCATCAGCAGTCATTATCATTATCTCATTTTTTAAAGAAAGTGGTAGGATAAATTCTTGTATTATTCAGTAATTTCCCGACATTAATGAAAATCACCTTTAGTCCAGTCCTATTGGTCCTAGTAGATAAATTCTTTTTATGATACTGTAAAATCTCTAAAAAATTCTACCTATGTTTAGGTAGTGAGAGATAAAAGGGCAGCTAGTTAATCAAGCACCTGCTTCGTTCAACCTTATTTGCATCTCCTGTATCAAGTTATTGTAGTTTCATAGTTTAAAATCTTCTTACAGATTATTATATCTGGGAATGGGAAGATGAGAAAAATAACTGGAATCCATACCCACCATTCATTAATCAAGAACTAGAGAATGAGAATATTAGCAAGGGGAAAAAGAAATCAGTGACATATTGCCCTGGTAGAAATACAGATAGAACATATGATATAGACACAGTCAAGTTGATACAAACAGCTCAACATACTGGTGTAGAACGAAAAATACGCAGAACAAAATTAGGTAATATTACAATTATTGATCATGCTGTATTAGTTGTTAGAGAGATCATTGCCCCAAAACAGACATTTGAGTTGGTCTTCAGGCCAGGTCTGGAAAATACAGCCAAATCTACAGTCCTGTATTAGTGGAATTTTTAATGATCATATTTTCAACTTCATATTTTTCTTTTGTTTTTCATGTGGCCTGTTCAGGCAATTGGTTGGTAGAGTAAAGGCTTTTTATTGCACAAGTAGTTGGCCCAGTCATGAAAAATTCCTGTCGAGCACATAACTATATAACTATGTTATTTCCTTTCAGATCCAGTGGAGCTTAAAGATGTACCTGAAGATGATGTTAAGCCGTCTGTGTCCAATGGAGAAGCAAATGGAGCAGGAGATGCTTCAACTTCTGCAGGTAAATCAGGGAGAGCCAGTAAGAGTAAATCTGCTGGAAAATCAGCAGGTAAATCTGGAGGGAAAGCTAGTAAAGTGGAAGAAGAAACCAAGTCAGTAGGTAGGTATTTTTTTTTCTTGCATTATGGTACAATGATTTATTTTTATCCTTTGGATATTTAAGGTCATTGTAAAGAGGTTTTATAGCTATTTTATGTGTATCAGGGACGTTTATTTTTCTATTTACATCATTCCAATTTGTTACAATGTCTTTGGTTCCTGTTATTATAGAAATGAGAAACTGCATATGATGTCACTATCTCAAGAGCTGATTAATATATCAAAGAGCCTTAATTTTAGTAGAATTACAAGTTTCTTGTTGCTCAAATACTATTATGAAATATATTTACAGTACGTAAAATAGTAAAGAAAGGGGAAGCCCCTGTAGATGATGAATGCCCTGTAGCTAGTAAAACACATGTTTATATTGAATCTAAAGATGTATGGGATTGTATGTTGAATCAGGTAGCTAGATATTTCTAATATTACTATATTCTACTTTAAATAATGCAACACAAGTGTATACTTCCCCTTTTTTGTCTTCTGTTATGTAGCTCAGCAAGATAATTACTTGTGAGAAAAATAGTTTATGGCAGACATGGACATAAAGTCTATTAATGTTATTTTGCAAACACAAGTACTAGCTTCCCAATTTCTCATTGCTTGAGATGGTATCATCTCATCCAGGACAGGATCGAACAAACATGGAAATTCTGTCCAAGACCCCATCAAAAGATTTCCAAGTTAATTTTTTTTATGAAAACATCTTTATGAAATTTTCCATTTTCAGACAAATTTAGGAAATAACAACAATAAATTTTATTTAATACAACTGTTAGAAGAGGATAGCAATAAAACCTATTATTGTTGGCAGAGGTGGGGTCGAGTTGGTTACAAAGGTCAAAGTAACTTGGTACCTTGTGGTGGAAATTTAATGAATGCTAAAAATAGCTTTTGTAAAAAGTGAGTAATCTTATTTGCACCAGAAATTTGCAAAAGATGCTATGTTTTATTACTACTTTACGTTTTTATTATACTACAATTTAAGTTAAGTTTGAGAAACAAGTCAAAGTTTATGCCAATCCCTCCCCATATGCAGTACATTTGTTCCATAGCACTTTACCATCAAAAATGAGCGTTTATTCAAATCAAGAACCAAATTCTTATTCAGATTTACACCAGATTTGAATTAATAGATTTTGGAAAATGAATTGGTGAGATCACAATGCATTTTGTTTCAGAGAATGTAGCTCAGCTTTTGGCAATCAAAATATATCGGAAAAACTTGGCTGTGAAAATGCGAGGGTGTTTAAACCTCTTTATTTACCTCAGATCTTCCAAACCCTGATACTAGGTAGATTAGTGAAGTAAAAGAGAATTTCTTACCTACTATTCACTGTTTTCATATCTTGATATTTGTAGATTTAAAGATAAAACTCAGAATGATTGGGATGACAGAGCTGAGTTCGAGAAAGTCAGTGGTAAATATGACTTGATAGCCATGGACTATGCTGGAACAGTAAGTTTATTAACAGCTTGATTCTTATTTATACAGATCAATATCTAATTGTTGCTGTTGTTTCTAATTCCAAATTCATAATCAAATTAGTGGATTTGACATTACATTCCACTTCGTTGTTTAAACTCCGTCCTTTTATCACCATGGATGGGACCATTGTTCACTTTATTCAAATGTTTTGTAGTAGAGAGAGGAGTGATATATTGCCCATACTCACATGTTTTGTATGTATCTGAAACAAAATGTAAATTTGCCTCATGCAAGTTTGTTGATTTATCCAGTTTGAAGATAGATAACATCATGAATATTTATTATCCTGGTTAAAACTAAGGAACACATTTAAATATGTAATAATCCTTTAGCGACATTTAGGGGTAGAGATCACATTAAATAACGCAACACAATTTCATTGTATACTACTCCTTAGTTTTATTACACACTACGTTTCAACAATCTACATTGTCATCATCACCTGTAGATAACAATGTAGATTGTTGAAACGTATGTGTGTAATAAAACTAAGGAGTAGTATACAATGAAATTGTGTCTGTTATTTGAAGAGACAAAGTACAATCCATGGGTAGACAGTTACATCACAAGTATAAATCCAAAGTACAAGCTTAAAGAGGGTTTTACAATCGAACCGAACCCAATACAAATTCTTGATATTACAGAATGAAGATGAAGTAGATGCTGTACCATCCTTAAAGAAAGAAGATTCAGATACAAAATACCCAGATTCTACTCTTAAAAAACCCTTACAGGTACACGTCAATTGATATACTGCACAAATAAGACTTAATTTAAATAAGAGCTCATCTTATGTTGACATATTTTTGGGGATTAATGTTAAATATCTTAACAGATTTTTGTAGGGATGTTGATGATTGTTGCTCTTGGTAAAAGAATTATAAGAATTAGTGGCAAGTTGGTAGAAAGTCTAGAAATCGAGTTGTGACATGGTTATGATATTTCTTTGTTATCTTATGTTTTCCTTTAGGATCTGGTAGAATTAATCTGTGACATCAAGAAAATGGAAGAAGCTGTCATGGAAATGAAATATGATGCCAAAAAAGCGCCATTAGGTAAATGATTGTCTTGCTTTTCTTCTTAAATGATCTTTGAGCAGATCTGAAATTAAAGGCTGTATCAGCTTACAGATTATTTGAATTCTTCTTGATCAATCTGATTTAGTATTTTTTTAGCTTTGAAACTTTCTAACATATTTGATCTAAGCTTCCGCCCCACCCTTTTTAGTACAAGATTAACATTAATCTGTTTATTTGCAGGTAAACTGACCAAGACTCAGATAAAAGCAGGCTACCAGGCGTTAAAGGTTATAGAAGGTTTAATAGATAGTAATAATTTTGGTCATAAATTAGTTGAGGCTTGTAATGATTTTTACACCAGAATTCCTCATGATTTTGGGTAAGTTTCATGTGTTTCAGTCTAGATGATAAAGACTGATTTAATTACAGACAAACCTAATGTTTGATTTCTACTGTGAAAAGTGACTTGGTTAACTAAAATTTTATTCTGTCAGATATTTTTGCAATACATATAAGTAAAATTTGATTTCAGGTTCAAAACACCTCCAGCCATTAGAACAAAACCTCAAGTTAAAGAAAAATTACAGCTGTTAGAGGTAAGATACCTAGGTGATATAGAAATATTTATTTTCACAGTGATTCAGAAATATTAAAACGGAACCTGAAACATGTTGTAATTCAGAGTTTCATGCTGTGCGCTCTTCAGTCAACTCTTTATATATTATTTTTATTATTATTATTATAGATCAAGTAAATGTTAACTCTGTTAACTCTGCCCTAATTTATATCTAGCAGATCCCTGTATTATTATCTATTATATTGTAGGCTTTAGGTGATATAGAAATTGCTATCAATATATTTAATGATTTATAACAGATATCACTATTATATTGTAGGCTCTAGGTGATATAGAAATTGCTATCAATATATTAAAATCTGGTGATAAGAGTGAGAATCCTGTGGACAGACATTATCATAGTTTGAAATGTGAATTAGATCCATTAGACAAAACACATGCCGACTATCAGGTTTGTTCCTTTCTGTATTTATTTTCTGCAAGATTTGGTTTGGTAATGTTACGGCTTGCCTAATTGTTGCTGGAAAACAGGCTGCTATTTTTAAGATTGAATAATCTTTAGTCCACAGTGTTTCTTATGCCAATTTGAGAGGCTTTTTTTATCTGGTCTTTGATTAATTGGATTCTTAAAATGGGAGTATATGCCTATTAACCAAGTAAAACTAAGTGTTATGGTGAAAGTTTTGTGCATTTGCTTAAATAAGTTTGAGTTTAAAAAAGGTATAAGCAAATCCCAAATGGTTTAGGTAGTTAAGAAGCGTTTGAACTGATTTTTGTGCATCTGTATGAATGGAATCAAAAAAAGCATTTTATAGTGAAGAAATCAGCCCAAAGTTACTGCCTTTGACTGCCTCAGTATAGACTTATTGTAGCCCTACTTAATGAAAGATTAATTAAGTGAATACTGTTTATATTTATAGATATGTAATGAATATCTCCAGTCCACCCATGCTAAAACACATAACCAATATAAAATGGAGTTATTGGATGTGTTTAAATGTGATAAAAATGGTGAATCTTCACAATATAAAGACCTAGGTAACAGGTATGTGTTTTATGTTTTCCTTTGCCCATGCTCTATATTATAATGAATTGAAAATGTTGTCCTGCTTTTATGTGGAATTTAATGATGTTATCTAAAATATTTTTATTTGAAAAATTACCTGCGGAAATATTGGTGTTCTTATCTTTTTTTTTCTTTTAATTAGTATACAATAATAAAATGGAAGACGTTGCAGATAAATATGGTAGATTTATCCACTCTTATACAATTAACACCTTTACCTCTATGTTTCTAGTGTTTTAAAAATACTTTAACTTAGACTTCATCTATTTTCAGAATGTTATTATGGCATGGATCTAGATTGACTAATTGGGTTGGTATTTTAAGTCAAGGGTTACGTATAGCACCACCAGAAGCTCCTGTTACTGGTTATATGGTCAGTATCTCTGTTATATATAGTCATTATCTCCTGGCTCTTTATTAAATCAATGTAGATTGCCTTTCATTTGCAGATTTTGATTATGCAAAGCTAGTGAGAATAGCTCTTTGAATCATACAATTCTTTATTATCAGTACTTTTCTGAAAAGGAAGAACTCTACTAAAAAGGTAAGTTTTTGAGAAATTTCCCCTAGCTATTGGTATGTTTACATGCTACTTTGTTTTCTCTTTCAGTTTGGTAAAGGTGTATATTTTGCTGATATGTCCAGTAAAAGTGCTAACTATTGTTTTACATCCAGGTCTAAAAATATTGGTATTTTGTTACTGTGTGAGGTCAGTTTAGTTTTAAAATAGCCCAGCCAATCAAATTGTTAATAGCTCATAAATCACGAGAGTTGTAACGGTGAATATTTGTATTTTAAATTCTGAAATGGCTTTGTATATCCTCAAAGAGTCCCACAGTCAATATTTGTATCACAAGATGGTTTTGTATATATATTTGTTTCAAGTAATATGGATTAATATATAATATTTGTATATTGTAGGTATCATTGGGTAATGTTAATACTTTATTAAGTGCTGATTATAAAGCTGATAAACTACCCCCAGGCAAAGACAGTGTACTAGGTGCTGGACAAGTAGCACCAGATCCAACATGCAATAAAACTCTGTAAGTATATATATACTGTTAACAAAATTTCGCTCTTGGCATTGTCAGCCTTCCTGAATCCAGTCAGGTGCAAAATCCAGGATGTAAAACTCATTATTTCATTCTATTATAGGTCTGATGGTGTGGTAGTACCAGTAGGTAAAGGTGTAGATACTAAAGTAAGGAATTCTGCTGGCTACACTCTCAATTATAATGAATACATCGTCTACGATACCAAACAGATTAAAATGAAATATCTACTTAAAGTCAAGTTCAATTATAAATAAACATTTTATACTCAAGCTGCATTATTCATTGTCATACATTATCATTCACTCATTAAGATTTTGAGGATTGTGATGAAAAAAAGATATATTTTGTCTTAAGAGATCATAATAATCTGAACATCCTTTAGGCCTTTAGCTGGACATAACCGACCATTTCACTCAACCACGTAGGGCATGATTCACTATATAGATTTGTAACAGATTTTTTAAGTGAATGAATCCAAACAAGTTTTTAACATGACCTCAAAAATGATAAGACAATTTTGCTGGTTAAAGTTTAAAACTACTGCTCTTTTAAATCATATCACTTTTATCCCTGACTCACTGAATTGGCTTTTTTTTCTTCATTTTAAGTCAACTTGTCAATCTGAATTAATAGTGATGCACATGCAGGTTTGATCAGAAATATGGACACATTCTGTAATCTGCACGAATATCTGTCAGGACTCTCAATGCTTATTGTACAATCACATTTTCATCCCACATATTATAATGTAAGCATCACCAGTAGTGTTTTATATTGTCAGATTAAAAATTCATTGGAAAGGGATATTTATTTTTTGTAATGCTTTCCATTAAAATACATTAATTAGTGAAGTGAATATAAGAACTATGCATGTTCATTGACATTGTTTGTTAGTGTAAAGTCAAAGTGTATAAAAAGTTCCTATTTAAGTTGTTAGTGTACTTTATTTGTTTTGTTATTTCAATCAATTGAATTAAAATTTAGAAAATCAAAATTAATGGCTTGTTTGTATATATTACATCTACATTAGCTGTAACTTATTGCCTAATTATCGCTGGGTCAGTTCTCTGATCATGACATTAGACAGGTAGACCTGAGATGGATACAACAATGCAATGGGTTGACTCAGGATTGCATGAGTAGAGTTTACACCCCGAAGGCAAAGAAGAACAAATTAATGGGTGACTTAGGGTTTCATTAGTAGACCTGGGCCCTCCCTTAGGGGAGATCCAACAATGCATTGGGTTGTATTAAAGAATTGATCACCAATTACCGTAATATAAAAAATAAACACAAGTTTTAGCACTTTCTATAATTTATAATAAACAAATACTCCAATATAACAAACGATTTCTTAACAGATGATTTCAAAAAGTTGAAAATGACACAGTATAAAATAATCTATATACAAAATAATCTAGGTGTTAACCAATTTTTAAGATGATGATTCATGAATAGAAGCGTAAAAATGAATAGAAAATACCAAGGATAGACAATAAAATATAAAGACGTAGAAAATGAGAATAATGATATGAAATGAATAACAAAATATAACACCTACATATTTAAAGATAAGATTTATCCACTCATTAAAACATAAGAAATATTAAAACAAAACCTGAAATTCTGTGTAATAACAGATGTCATGATCTGTTGGAATATTTCCATTTAATATACTAAAATACATACAAACATTCCTTTGAGTAAACCTTTTGATTTCCTACTGGCCAGCCATGAGAGTAAAGCAAATATAACCACTATAGTTCATTATTATAGATATCTCCTAAGCACTTAGGTGGTCAATGAAAGCATTGATATAAATATGATATAAATATAAATTGAATATTAAGTAGTAATGAATATTGATGAGGAACTATGAATATTCAGAAAGCACCAGAGATGAAGACTTGAGGAAAGGATCTTATGCTGTAACAGTCATATAATTGTTTGTGAAGAAAAGATGAGCATCATGAATATTGATGAGAAATAATGAATATACAATAAGAAACATGAATACTGATAGGGATTCATGAATATTCAAAAGGAAACATGAATATAAATGAAGAATAATGAATATTCAGTTTGCTATCATGAATATTAATGAAGAATAATGAATTTGTAAATATTTAGCACCAAAGAGAAGAAAATAATAATATCACTGTGATAAACACACAATATATTGACTGAGGTAAAGTTGCTGCATTGTTTTTAGTATTTGACACTTTCACAGTTTCACTTGTACTAGTAGCTTTCACATTTATTATGGCATTTTGAGAAATCTTGGCACTTTTTGTTGTAAAAATGGTAGACACATCTGAAATAATCATCAAAAACAAGTAATGATTAGCATCAATTCTTGAGAATCAAATTTAGAGACTTCATTAAAAGACATAAGAGAAATAATAACACTGGTTCATGGCAAGTTGGCAACAATTTTACAGTGCACAATATGGATATACTGTGGAACAAAGTTTCCATTTCTGGAGATGGGAAATGAACGTATTGCATTTAAGTACTTAAAATCAGCCATCCCATTGTTCCAATGATTGTACATGATGGGCATAAAACTGATCATATGTAAGATGGATAACTGAAACTGGGAGTGGTCATTAGTGTGTTGTAATATGATTGACAGGTCAAGTCCCACCCTTTGCATGTACATAAAGATATAAGACTCACCTGGTGATGAAGTTGTACCAGAACAGTTTGAAGCTGGTGTACTAAAATGTTTCATAACTGGCTGACCTGTACCATATTTAGTTTGTATAGAAATCTGGACAGTATAATGAGTTAAATAGTCAACTTGTGATAATATCATTTTATTTACATTCTGAAATACACCAGAGAGAAAACAGTTTAAAACCCATGAAACTATGCCACATATTGTTTAAAACTTTGAATCTACAACTCACATTAGGCTTGCAAAAATGTCATGTATATGAGCATTTCTGAAATCACAAGAACCACAGACATCTTATGGAAATCTGAATGATGCAAAAAGAAGCCAAAAAAGGTGAAAGTACACATAAAAAGGTAGAAAACATCTTTATTCCTTTAAGTAATGTGACATGCTGATTATGATTGAGTAATTAGAACAAGATCTCACCCCTGAAGAAATAGTTTTATGAGGATTAGAGGTATAAATAATTTGAGATTTGGTTGATTCTACACTAGCTCCCCACATAATAACAAACTTCTTATCTTCAGACCATGGTTCAGGACTCCATTCAACAAATATCATTATTGATGAACATAGATCTCCTAAAATCTCTACTGTTACATTCTTTGGTTTACCTGGAGGCTTTACTGAAATAAACATATTTACGATTGATTCGTAAGAAAGTTGTTATGGGAACGCCAATGGAGACCATTGCAATTTTCAGTCACACGTCGGTCTTCAAGTTTCATGAAAGATTTTATTAACTAGCAATCATAAAGGTTCTTAGATACAGCTTGTGTGATAGTGACATCATTAAAACTCTGAGCTTTAGTGGCATTGCAAGAACCACAGATGTCTGGCTGAATATTGGAATGGTGCAAATTGATGTTATCAATGTCCCTGATACACCTCTTTACAATCCTATAAATGCTTTCTTGAATCCTCCATCAAAACCAGGAAGATGTCCTGTTGGTAGGCTAAGTCAAGTTCTATTCATTGTAATGTGAAAATTGAAAAATTAAGGTATAAAAAACAATAAGCAAAGAGAATTTAAAGAAACATGGCTAACAACGACTTACTGTTTTCTGGACAATCAGGTGATTTCCGACCTTTTACTGTGACCTTCGAACATTGAGGTGTTCTAAAATTAGTAACAGAGGGAAGCCCCATCATGGCTTTAACATCTACGGGATGAATTCTAACTACATAACTACATTCATATTGAAGATTATATAACTCAAATTCTAATTTCTAGAAAAGAAAAAAAATGAAAAATTCAGCACAATTTTGGAAATACATGTATAACTTTCAAAATTAAAATTTTTCCTCGTTCCCTATTTGCTTGAATAATTAACAAGGGAAATTTTTTTTGAATGATAAGGCAACAGAGTTTACTCAGTGTTAACTTACATGACTTGTGGCTGAGTTTTCTTGTAAATGACTAGAATGATCATTAGACTGGGCACAATTTTCAGCTTTCCAGAATAACATATATTTCTCTGATGTTACAGCTACAAAACATAAAATTAACCAATATTAGCCTGAATGATTGTCATTCCATTTGAATCAAATCATAATCATTTGTTTATTTTATCTAAAAAACAATTCCAGACCATTGTCAAGAACATGACAAATTAAAAGTATATATCAGTACATGGCATATTATTGTAATTTTGAATTTTATTTTTTTCTTACCTATTGGCTGAGAAAATTGAAGTTTAACCAAGAAAAATTACCTGATTTCCATGTGATGACTGACTTCAAACTACCTTGATGATAAAATGAATCTATTATAGAAATATTATAGACATCATGACCATATCTTCCACTCCAACTCTCTAACTCATCTACAAATACACAATATAAATATGTAAAATATCAAATGAAGTTTTACATCCTACTTTTCTGCTACTGTCTTAACTAAAGAGTATTGTCAACCTCAGATATTGTGTCTATATCCAAGTCTTAAAGATGCATATCCTGCACGGTTTTCCATTTTAGAGGGTTGATTTGGGTCTTCAAAATATGTAAATAGTCTTCAAATAGACCTCAAACTAGAAAATTCCACTTTCTATTTTCAAAGATGCATGTTTTGTGGCTGAAATTTATGATTAAAAGAAAGACATGGATGTGCTAACTTCAGTGAATACTGAGTTAAACACTTCTTAAGTCTACTTATGGCTATGAACTTTAACGGGCATTTAAGAAGTGAGTAATACATTCCGCTATACAGAATAATAGTTTGATTGAGATTAAAAATAATATTTGTTTGCTAACCTCCAGGAGAAGGTGGAGAATAAGTCTCTATTTGTAACGAAGCAGGTCGACCTTTGAACCTTCTACTTTTAAATTTAATAATGGCTCGAACCTGTATTAAATATTTGGTACCAGCAGCTAGGTCTTTTAGAGTAAAGCTATGTTGATTCTGAAACACAGAAAAACCAAAATTACATGACTGCAGCAATAATACACTCAGAAACGATGAGCCAATGAATAAGAAATCATTTGCTTTGAAATCAAACATTTATCTTACCATTATGAATGAAGCAACAGCACCAGGCAGATGACAACTCAATCTTCAAGACTGTGAAATGATATACGAAATATGGAAGGAGGAAAATTATGTACTATGGTTTTTTCAATTTCAACAAGGTTATGACTTACTGGTGGTAAAGATTCTTTATTAAATTTTTGTCTAATATATGTAGTTGATGTATCAGGTACCTCTAACCAATTCACCTATAATATTACAAATATAAGAAGCAATTCAAAAGCAAACATCGATTTTGATTCAAATTAAGCCACTTTTTGTGATATTTTAAGTTATTTACATTTGTTATTGCATGCTGAAATGCCATTCTGAAAAAGATTAAAAGCAGCAAACTCATCACCACAATCTCTTGTCACTTTGTAGAATACAATCAAATTAACTGTCCTGCTATTTAAAGAAATAGAGAAACTAAAATTCCACAAACCTGGTATCTTTTAATGGGTAAATCTGATGTAAAAATTGGTGGCTGCCATGATATTCTCAAATCAACTATATTATTTCCATATCTAGCTTTTTCATTCATTACTTGTAGGTTTAATGGTTTAGATGGCTTCTTGATAGCTGAAATGAAAATAATAATGAAGACATCTCAAATTATCAAGGAATATAATCAACTCTAAATTGTTAGTCTTCGTTGACAAATGATGTGATGAATGCTAAATTGTGCTATATATTTCTGATCAGGATAGTCTCAGTTTATTGTCCAAAGACTTATTATCTCAACTTATGCCGGGATTGAACCCTCTACTTTAAAGTTAGCCAGCTAGCAGGGGGTAAAATATATCATGATGAGGTCCTAGGCATTGTAGGTCACATTAATTTCACAAAGAATTGAGGACAAACAGACAGATAGGGGTGACAATAATTCATGTCATGTTAAATAAGACAACTTACGTTTTATATAATCATGAACATGAGTAAAGCCTGGAGAACCATGTATATTAACAGATAATATTTTAAATTCATATTTTTTACCATGTTTTAATCTATGACTATTTCTAAATACTTCATAGGATAACCCACTAGTCTGAAAATAGTCAAAATCACATTCTAAAACATTGTGCTACGCTAGCTGGTGGACCCATAGTGACATTTTATTATATATATTTTTTGGGGTTGATAATTCCTTTATATTCTGCCACTAATTCTAATGATAGGTTTAGCAAAAATAGCATTTTTTTCTATTGCTTAAAGTCTGATTGAAACATGAAATTGCCTTGAAATGGGTTTTCCTTCAGCAGCTCACCCTAGTATAAACTACTGGTAGGCCTGCAAGCTCTTTTTAACGAAGGTGATAATGGTCTACTCACTATTCTGTGCCGTGGACGTTTATTGTGTGCCGAATTAGACCAATACTGTATAATATATAATTCAGGTTGGATTAACTCCCTTCTGTTATCCACCATTTTACCTCGTTTCCATCTAACACTCACACCACCTCTCTTATTGGTTAGAAATTCTATATCAATAGGTAGGGGAGGTAACTCTAAATGATCAGATAATAAAATCAATACGATGCAAAGATGATTCAATAGGTCTGTTCCATATAAGGTGTAGGGATTATTAATCTATCATGAAATATGTCGGAAGATGGTCTTTGAACTTTAATCTCAGAATTCAATCGTAACAATTTGTCTGTTTTACATTGAAAATGAAGCCTAGGTCTTTTAATTCTACATAAGCGTATAAAGTTTTAGCAAAAAGTGGCCTCTCACAAAACAGTAGGCCTACTTACTCTCATCAGGTATCGGTTTTTGACAAGTTGCTCCACAATCGTGTCGACAACATTTCTTAGTTTGACTACAATCACCATCATTCTCACACTCTTTAATACACGCAGACTCAAAATCAACCAGTGTAGACACATCACGACAAGATCCAGACTTCACAGTCGACAGACGATTCACAAAACCACATGCTCTATCACAACTTGGAGTTACTTCCCCTAAACTAGATTTACACCATCTATCATAACAATACTGAAATCAAATCATACAACATTGGAAATCATATTGAGTTTAACCTCTTACTTTTCTGGCCCTGATAGGGCTAATGAAGACTGTTAAAGAATCGTACAAAGCCTGTAGCACTCAATCGTTTATTGTCCAATATGTTTTATTCAGCCCCTTCAACCAATATCACTGATAAAGTTAAACCTCAGGTTTATTTTTGCTAAAAATTTAGGGAACCTTACCCGACAGGCTACTCTACATTGTTGAAGGTCGGTATAATTTTCTACATCTCTTCTGTCACATACATACAAACACTGAAAATATCAAATCAAATCAATCAGTCCAGAGATGTTCCAAGTTTACCATATTTTTCAGCTCTAAAATGGTTTACATTAATACTATTTTAGAATATTACAGGAGGCCATGCAGTTTGGTGTGGTCATCTTCTGCAGTCAGCTATTCTCCAGTGCAAAAATCCTATTTAAGCATCACAGTTTGATATGGAATTCAGTGTGATCATTTGCTGTGGTCAATTTTTTTTTATCATTTTCAGTCGAGCGTGAAGAACAAGGCCTTCTTTCTTGGCTTGCCTATCTTATCACATAATATTATAGTATACATGAAGTTAAATTATACATCAGTCTTTTCAATTCATGATATACATGGTGATTCAATTGAAACTTCCCAAATTTAAATTCCAGAAAGGTCCCAATTACTTACCCATTTACAATCTCGTTTTTTCTGACAAGTTTTAATCAGATCATTTCCAGGTACCTAAAATGATAAACAAATTATTCTTATTGATAAATAGGCCACATAGTTTTAAGAAATGATATTTCATGGACTGTGGCCTGCAATCCAAAATTTTACATGTTGCAATTTATTGTTGTTGGCTACCATACCATGTAATACCCAGTTTAATTTGTATATAATATTGCTCAATTCAGAAATGACTTAATTTAAAAACTTTTCATCTTCAGATAAGATATGGAAAGAAAAAGTAGGATTTTTCATTTTAATCAGATTGTGAATAAGTCAAAGAATGATAATTTATAACCATAATATTTTTTTTAAATCATGAAATATACAAGTTAATTATGTAATGTAAAATTTAGTTACTTGTCAGTAAACATGTAAAATAACATATACTTGTACGTTGAATGCTGGTAGAACTGGTTTAAAGACATATAAACGGTGAATACGAAATTCAAGGATAGTCTCTTAGTCTAAAATTACCCTCTATAACTTTATAATTTGTTTCATTACATCTTAAAAGATTAAATCTTTAAGGGGTTTATCAGTTTAAAAAAATATCTTGCAGTTAATGACTAATGTAACATCAGTAAAATCTGATAAAGAAAAGTGACAAAGTTTAAATTTCAATAGTGAATTTCAAGAAACCAAAAATTTGCTGATAAAGGAAATACATGGCACATTACAGACCTATAGATTAAGAGAATATATTTACTAGTTAGGCCTATCTTTTTAAAAGAAATTCAAGACTTTTTGCCCTTTCAATTCTGAGTCTGATCACTTCACTCATCTGAAGGTTACGTAGGCTGGACTACTTGTAAAAGTCTTAAATGACTAGATTTACGTAAATCAAATTATGAAAGTATTGTGATTACATATTAGGTTTCAATCAATTTTCATTGAAAAAGAGCAAAATTTTAATTAAAACTTTATCAAAGTAATGCTCCACTTCTTGACAAAATGATTCAGCAGATTTGAACTTGTTTTGAGACAGCAGTTAAGAAGACTAGGCAAACAACAGGGGTACTGTAATTTCTAATAATAAAATAAGTGTCTATATACAGCCAGCCCTATTCAAATATATAGTTACCCTTGACTGAGCACGAGAATGTCTTTATACCACAATATCATTACCATTATAATACAGAGGTGACCATGTAGGACACATACCTATCGGGGGAGGGGGCCAGTTTCCTTTGTCTCCTTTACTAACAAATAAATTCCTTTAAAGGGCACCAAACTATACAAAATGATTACAGAAAGCCTGTTGTTTTTGTCTTATTAGCCAGTCATGTACTATTAGAGTTATAAAATGACTGGTGATCATTATGGAGATTAGGGACAGAAAAAAACAGATGTTTACATTATGTAGTGTGTTATGAAGGAAATTTCACATCAGCCTAGGCTATATATATATTATTAAGGAATCTTTAGCATGCATTTCCTGAGTTCCTCTATTTTCCCATTAATTGTCTTGACACTTTTTCTACCAGTCCCTCCAACTTGTTTCAAAGAGAAAATTGGAATGCCACAACAGCTTCCCTTTAAACTCCTATCAGTTTTAGATCAACATCTGTTTTTTTTTTTTTGCATTATTTTTAACACAAGCGGTGTGAACAAAATGAAAACGTGACTTTGTTGCACAATTTAAGCAGTAAATAGTTGATATATCATTAAATGTTAAGGTGTAACCGAAAATTTACAAAATCACAAAGCAACAAAGTCATAATTTTATGTAAAAATAATACATGCATAAAACTATTGAAAAACAAGTTCTAAGGTGGCTTAACAAATACTCTATAGAAAATAATACACTATTATAAAATGTAAAAAAATTGGAGATATCCCCACCCTTGGACTTTAACTGTAATCCTATCATATTTTAATTTATTCAAAAATGTTCTTTATAACTTTACACTATAGAGGACAATGGCTTTAAATTCCTTCACTGCTGCATTGATATAGATGGATCAGTCAGAACAATACATAACGGCACTTTATATTTTACCGTTATATTACTCAAATAACAAATAACAAATTTATCGTTTTTCAACTAAAGAATTTCAAATTTTTTAGAAAATAAATTAGGGATATCAAATTCACAATCTTCACGGCAGCGTGTCAAAAATTTTAAAAGTATCAGATTTTCAAAGGAAAATTTCCATAAAAGGCAATAGCACACGGTGATTTTCATAAATCATTCAAAAAGTGTTGAATCATGATAAATATAAAGTCACACAGGTGTTTCGTACCGTCTTAACATTCGCTGATATTTCACATGTTATATCATGGTATAACAGGTTATTTAGCTGTGCACTTTAATTCAACTTATATAACTCTAAATTTTCACGTGGAAATAGTCATATTGGCAAAACAAATTTCAATAATATTTCTTTGCCTTTAAACCACAAAAAAGTTTCATTTCTTTTTTAATCTTATATTTGAGATTTAAAATACTAAATTGGTGAAATCAAAAAATTTCGGTCTGAAAGACCGAGCACTTAAAATTATATACTATTGTATTCTGTACCCTTTGAAATCAAAATGCTTATGAAAGTTTTTTCAAATTTGGAAATAATTAAATTGGCAAAACAAAAGAAACTTTGATAAAATTTCTTAATATCTCTGCCTACAAAACATTAAAAACTTTTTCAATTAACCAAATTGATAATTTTAGATAATTAGTCAAAAGATAGCTTGCCAGGCAAGGTAATATATGCCCAATGGCAGCTTTGATTTTGAATAAAAATATTTAGCTGTACAGTAACAATCACCAGTATGAAATATTCAACCTTCCGTCATACACTTCTTATATATAGGGCGATACTGAATAATATTGAGTATGAGTTATCATGAGGGATCTTCATAATGACATTGACACACAAAATCAAAAGAATCTGTAAAGAATTGTAGCCTGTAGAGTGAGCATGAACCAAATGTGAACGGACGGACGGACCGACAGGGTGATTACAATATACGCCCATATTATGTGTGGGCGTATAAAAAAACGACCTTTTCATGTTCCCATAAAATGTTCTTATGTAATCTTATATTTTAGATTTGAAAAATACTAAATTGGTGAAATGAAAAATGGAAGACCTAGCACTTAAAATCATATACTACTTTATTCTGTACCCTTTGACATCAAAATACTTATGAAAGTTATTTCAAATTTGGAAATAATCAAATTGGCAAAACAAAAGAAACTTTGATAAAATTTCTGAATATCTCTACCTATAAAACATTAAAAACTTTTCAATTAACCAAATTGATAATTTTAGATAATTAGTCTATAAAAAAAACGTGTTTATGTTCCCATAAAATGCAGGAGCTTATCAATTAAAAAATGCTAGACTGTAAACAAGGTGTTTATTTCTGATAATTTCAAGGTACTTGAGATTAGAGAATCAATATTTTTAAATTGTAAAACAGGAGTTGATAATACAGGTGCTCGTATTAGACAAGATAAACTTGACTGTAGTGTGGTAGTTTATCTCTCAAGTGGCTTAAACTATCTTTATGTTTTATTCAAATGTTGGGAACTGTTTATCTTAGTTAGGATACTAGCAATATCGTAGAATAGTTCAGACAATTCTGATTTTCATTATTGTTTGATTCCAGTCATGGGGAGCAACCTAAGGTCACAGGTCTTCAACGTCATTTAAACAGATCATACACACTTAATATCTTCATTAATTCACTTACATCTTCTTTTCATTTAAACAAAATAATCTATGAAGTCAACGAAAGCGAAAGTGAGTAGGACAAGAGACAGAAATCCCAATGCACACTCCAAAATAAGCTCTATTTTGTTTTCTACTGATTAATGAGTCATTAAAGTGGCTCCCTGAAGACAAAACAAAACATATTTTTAAAATAAAATACAACAGCACACAGTGCTGGCTTTGTCATTATATTCTATTCAAAACTTTTGTCTGCCTCATGGAGATTTGTCTGTTTTATATGCATGGTTGTTTCTGCTGTTTTAACTGAATGTACTCTACATACCACTGTCCATATTTACAGACGGAAGAACATAAAAAAATCATTTCATTCATGTTTTATCTTCATTCATATTGTTCAAACGAGACAGTACACAAAACAGATACCCTTATATTTAACCTATAATATGACTATCATTAATCTTAGACTGTTATCTTTCTATCTCATTACATTGACTTTATATTTCAAATTCAAAAACTTTAACAGCCTAAGGAGGCAAGGTGTAGATTTCACTTCAAGAAATTGCAAAGAAGTTTATACAATATATTGAATTCTTTATGAATTTCATAATTTTATCCATCGATTTGAAATCTACTGCAGTCTATGTAACATTTTTCCTTGTGTCCATTGTTTAAACAGTGCCCGACACAAGTGAACAAAAAAAAAAGTAGGTGCAGACAGGATATATCCAAGTATAAGATTTGAATGACATACAAGTAGAATGGATGGGATAGTTACAATTTATTAGGATAGGCAGCAAAACTAGAATTTTATGATAAAAATTTTAGGAAAAAAGATAATTACATAATATTTAATAATAGCCTAGATTGTCCCAAATAATAAACCAGATAATGTCACAGATTATTATCATATACAATGACCTAACATGACCTGCCTTATTTACACAGGTCAAGGGTCATTAGGCAAGCTGAATTGCATTTCATTCAATAAAATATGATCTATGTTAGAGATAATGTAATCAATGAGTTCATTCATAATAATAGTCCATTACTAGTTATAACTGATTAGACAAACCTCACATTAAACTATGGCCCAGACATTCAAATATTTCATTTCAAAATACATGAAAAAATATTTGAGACCGATGTTTTAACTGAACAAAAGCATAGATTAGACCAGGGCCCATAATTTATAAGTTTACTGAAAGCCAATGGAAAATATTATGTTAAAAAAAATGTTTTTTTTTTCTGTTCCAACATTATCCTTACATGGAGCTCTGTTTCACTACAATCATATACCAAACTCTCAAAAAGGCAACAGGGCCACAACCATAAATCTAACATTCTTATAATATTAACAGCAACAGTTTAACCATTTTAGCTGGAGATTTTATCTGAGAACTTGGTTTCTTATAATGCTTATAAATAAACTTTTAATCTCAGGATATATTTATGAAACAAAAACCAGGCATAAATCTGATAATAAGGGGATTTTTAAACTTTCCGTTTACACGAGTTGTACTTGAACACGGGTTGACTCTGTTCGTGTCTACGACAGTCTGCTAGGTCGCAATTTCAGTGAAAGCTGGGCAACCAATGACGTTGTTGTAGCCATCTGTGGGCATAAACTGCTGAACCCGGGGTCGAATTGGAGTTCAACCCTAGTGAAGACTGCAGTCGGCATTTTTCATTTTCGCAAGAGGTGCCTTTATGATAGTGACATCATTGAACATTGAGTCTCCTTCTAATCTCTTTAAACAGTGACCTAGACATTGAAATATTTTATAAAAACATGACTATCAGTTGGCATAATTTAGATGAACATTTTTATCAACTGATAAGACACATCTCTCCCATTAAATAGTAGCACACAGTAGTTCAGAGATTCAAATATTTTCTTATCAAGATAGTCACACAAAGTGGGAAGGCTTCATGCCCACATGGCAGCTTACTCTAAATAAAGCATATAATCTCTGTGAACTGTACTCGGTCTAGTCTCTGCCCAGACAATTTGTGGCTGTCTAAACGCTGCTATAGCCACCATAACTGTACGGAATATAATGAAACCACATCACATGATTATGGTAGGTAATGTGAATCAATATTGTGTAATTGAATATTTAGTCATCATTAAACTACGGCATCTGTTATAGTTGTTATAGTCTTGGCAAATTGACAAATGCAGAAGTCACATGAAAACTTGTTGGTTTTACAATGCATGCTTCTAGGTTAGAAAAATAAAAGCGCCTTAAAGGGACAGATGTGCCATTTTGGGGGTGTTGATTTGAGTCTTGAATGTATGTAAATAGTATTCAAAAGTAATGGAAATGTAGAATCTATAGATGTGTTTTCTATATATGGAAGTGTCTCAAGAAAAGAAGACTTGTCTTTTTGAATTTCAGATAATTCTGGACACACAGGGATTTGGAGGCTCAAATTTCGACGGTGAGCTGTGAACACTTTTACTGATTGGCTTTGCTAAAAAAAATTCTTGATTTTGAGACTAATGTATTATTGGTCAAATAAATGGACATGTCTCATTAAGAATTCTTTAAGAATTTTTTTCACCAATATTTTCATTTCATAATGTCTCGTGTTAATTTCTCATGTAATACAATGTGTTTCTTAAGCTTTTACTAAAAAAAAAATTCCTGGACTAGGGTCATTTAAGCAAAAGTTATAATTTGTTATATAACTATCATCTTTTTTCTTATTAGAGAAGCTAATATAATTAATAACATAATGATGAAGACTGTTTATCTAAAACACATGTTAAGATAAAGAGATGAGCTCTTAATGAATTTGACAGGTATTCCAATTGATTTCAATTATATCACATTAACGTTTTTCATACTGCACTAGTGCTGCATTAGGTATATTGAGTGTGAATATTGAAATTTACAAAAGCCGTTTTAATAAGGTATGAAAAAAGTCTTCGGATACAATCTTTAAACTGACCCAAAAAAACAATTTCATAAAAATTTCACTAAAATAAACCTCAATAAACATATAAATATTGACAATATTTCAGTGACAAAGGAACCCTCATATCTTTAAAACCCCATTTAAAACCTTAAACCACAAAATGACCTGTGTCATATGAAGCCGAAAAATAACAGAATAGAAAAATAAACAATGAATTAAACTCACGTGTGTATGTACATCTGTATGTTGTGTCAAACAATAGGCATAACACTGTCCTCTCAACACCTGATGGGTAGCCCCTGACACATTCATAAACAATAAACAAAACAAACAAATAAACAAAACTCCTGCTGAAGATTCTCCCATGCTGTCATTCGTCTGATATTGTTCACTCCAAAATTCTGAGAGAAACTTCACAACTACATCTCGCCATTACAAACCGGCTATGCTCCACTTACAGTAAGACAGGTGGACTGGTCCATTAATTCAATTTACCTGGACTGGTCTATCATCAACAGGTGTGTAGGCTTACAGGTAAATAAATGTAATATGAAGTGACAACCTTTGGACTGGGTTTTTCTTGTATCCTGGTCAGATAGGGTCAATTGAGAGTATCTTTTCCTGAACACCTTGTCTTGCAAGACTTATTCCCCTTTCCTTAAAGCTGTTTAAAAGCAGAAATTGCTCTGATTGGCTGGCAGGTGGTGATTCAAAAGCATTGGCCAACCCCAAGACAATTTAACCATTTAAGCTAATAACTAATCTTGGGGAAAATTCTTGATCTGGGACTGGAAGGCCTAGACAATCAAAACTGAATATTGATTTATTCAGGTATGGTTTATATATGATCGCTATATGCATGTATTCTTATATTTTTCATGGAAAGGGGGGAGGGGAAATATCAGAGTAAAATAATGTATGAAGACAATTAGAGTATTTTTAAATAAAAAAAAATAAACACATGACAGTCAAATGTACCACAAAATATTAATCACAGCAAAGCAGATAAAAACTGAACTCAGGAAAAAATCTTTACCCATCATAAATAAATCATACAAAAACATAACTTTCAGTATACAAATAAATAGGTTCTATTTTCATGGTTATTTTGGGGTTTTTTCTTGATACTCTAAATATCTTGATACTCTCTTAGCAAAAACTGGCAAATACTACTTCATTTTTAGCAATGTTTCAATTCACAAAACGGGAATCCTAATCAAGCAAAAAATTAGGATAAATTTTAATAAAAGCAAGAATTCATTTTATACTTGATAAAGATTCCTATGTGAATTGAAAATAAGACAAAATCCTCTTTCATCAAATATACCTTTAAATGAAATATTTCAATAATAATTTGTAAGCGTTCGTTGAGAGAGGCTGATAAAGTTTATCATCTAGAAGACAAATTCAAAGATGAAAACCAGTCCTGTTGGCCTATAGTGATTTGTCCCTGTTTGGTTTTCACTGTTAATGAAGACGAATCACTTCCACCATTGATTGTTCCACACAGTGTGAGCTGAGATTCAGAATTATTGGTAGATGTATTTCTGTCATGTTTAATCGATTCATTTATTTCAACAGATTGTCCTTCAAGATCAAAATATGTAGCCACACTCTCGATTAATTTTATATCAACATTGCCCTGGTTTGCCTCAAAATTAATTTTGCCACAATCTGCCACAAAAACAGCAATGTCTCCTTGGTTGATTTTTCCATGCAAATCACCACTAGCAGAATCTATTTTAATCTTACCACTATCCTGCTCAATATTAGTTGTTCCATGGCAATTTACTAAATGAGTTGTTCCTGATTTAGCTTGGATGAGAGTTTTGTCTGCATAAAGAGACTTGATTTTCACACCTCCATGCTCTGAAGTACAGTTTATATTTTGACCTTGAAATCTGTCTCCTGAAATTGATCCAGAACATCCAGTTTGGAGTTCTATATTGCCCTGTAGTAAAGTCGCACTTATGATGTCACCACTTTGACTGACCACTTTAACGTTCCCACACCTTAATTTCTCAAGGAGACAATCACCTTTTTTAGTTGTAATATTAATGGTGTCTGCTTCAAAACCTTTCACTGATACAGGTTCATCACCACTTTCTATATTGATGTTGAATTTAATGGGGATTTTTATTGAGCATGTCAAAGGCAGCTCAATGCCTTCAGCAACTTCAATATCAACATTAACAATGTCCTTTTTGTCATTAATAGAAACACCCATACCATAGAACTTGTGGAATCCACTTGCTGATTTACTTGGTGGATCGTTGTGGTCAAAAATTTCACATATGAATTGATTCATCTCAGGATAGTCTAAGGGTTTTAAGGGCTGAACGTCTAATTTAAATGGAGATTTTATGTTTATTTTTCCAAATGTTTTCACTTCATAAAAACAAGTTTCAACTTCATTTTCAGGTGTACAAATTGTTGAAAAATATCGAGGAAAGTTTCTAAATGAAGGACCGTTGTCGATGTAAACAAAAGTTGCTGGCGTCTTCCTTGTACAATGATTATGCAAGCTATTCAAGGTTTGTTTAGATGTCAAAAATGGTGTCCTTCTCTTCAATTGTAGACTAACAAGTTTACCGAACCTTAGTGGACCAGCCATTGTTGTTTTTAATACTTGACACAATTTCTAAATAGAATTTCTTGTGATAAACTTTTATTTAAGTAAAAATTGAAATTTAGGAAGCCATTTTGTGATGATGAGTTACTTCCCTTAGATTCATATTTGACGCGGTTATCTAGACCCTAAAGTCAAACTGAACAATTGAATGAAATGGAGTTTTCCGCCCTTCAATGCATAAGGCTTATGCTGAATAATCAGATGATTGACATACTAATTGAAAAGTCCTACATATCTGCAGACGTCTGATAATTCTAATTATTTTATGGGATAGGGCCCTCAACTAGACCCCTTCGCAATTTATCGCTCTTTCGGCTCATGGGGCCAAAAATCAATTTACATGTAATTTTGGCTGCGACGCTGGCCGAAAGAATCATTTGATTGTGCAGAACAGATGTATATTTTAGGCCTTCATGTGGGGCTTATAGTCTCAATAAATTTGTTCGTAAAACTACATATTTCGGGCAAATATTCGTTTATTTCAGTTTAGTTTAGTGTTTCTTTAAGGACTCGATTTACTATCTTTCAACAGTTCGAAACTTGCACAGGCCCCTATTCAAAAGTAGTAGGCCTGTACATATTTCACTTTCACCACAGGTGTTTTGCGAGCTCCACCCATTTTGAGAAGTTAATTCACGTCATTTAATATAATGGTCTGATTCAAGAATAAAGCTGTGTACAACTCTCACAAATATGTCCAAAAGAGACGTTTGCAAAAACGTTCGGGGTCTAGTTGCATAACAGAAATTGCAATGATACCTAGTATAGGGTAGGCTACATTCTGACCACATACAACTGCTACATTTTTACATTTTCCTATTGTGGCCCTAGTATTTTTCCGATACACACAGTAAACAAAGAGTATCCGATTAACCGAGGACGATATTATAAACGAGTTGTACTATGATATTCAGGTATTGTGCTTCGTTTATATCGAGACTGCCAGATGTCAGCTGGTGTGGAGACAGAAAAAAAAGGCCCTGTTAAATGTGGACATGGAACCGGAGACATGACATGAATTGCGCCTAGGAGGGAGAAAATGATAGAACAAATATAATCATCTTTCCAAATATATCTAGGTTTTGCAGGTCCGAGGTATCTAAATAGGTTTTAAACCACCGCACCTGCGAAGATGCGGAATATCCCCATTTAACGGGGCCTATTTTTCTAACTCTACACCAGCTGACATCTGTCCAAATAGCTATCAGATGCTGGAATAGAGGCAGATGTTTCGGTCTAGTGAACACCGAAACATCATGCCTCTCAAGGACTTACAGTCAACTTGTCGGTCTAGTGAACACACACAGCACCCTGGATTGTGGGACAATTTACAAAGGCAGTGGCATGAGCCCGCTTTTACTAAAACCTCGGAAGAGGTGCGAACGAATGTGTTTCTCAAGGACCCTGCTATATCTTATTTTGAGACTTATTGATATTAATTCCCGAATACCAAAAGTTGACATGATCCGACTTTATTACAATTGATTATTATTTTATTACAAATTTTTATTTTTCTCTTTATTTCTCTTGACAATGAGGCCAGGTTTGAATAAAGAAGAGATACACGCGCACGGCACGAGAATATTTGGATTGAATAGTATCCTAGCAGTCGATTAAATATTGTCATGTCATTTTCTAGGCGTATCTGTAATTAACATAAAAGTTATTTATACTATAAGTATAGTCCAATCTTTATATGAATGGTCCTTATCTGCTTTGAATGGAGAGAGATTTCGTCATACTTCTTTATAACACGTTCACAATCTCAAGTATTCTGACTATGCCCAAGGGAAATAACTTCAAAATAGTTAGTTGAATTTTGATGGAAATCTAACTCCCCATATTATGAGCAATCTAAGTTTCATCAAACTCTTAACAACTCTCTTTTTTGCAGTAGGCCAAACAGACAGAAGGTGCTACCTACACAAGCAGTTGAGATATGAGCATTTGTGCACTTATTGAAATATACACCTCAATTTTCATATGTTACATGGTGAGTTCTGAAGTAGGGTAGGGTCTAAAGTGAGTGAAGATTTGAACAAAATATTATTAAAATTCAGTGTCTCTGGTTTTCATAACGAAAAATAAAAGGTGACAATATGAAAGGGCCAATGATAAGTCAGTATTTGATAGCTACTAAAATATAAAATGCTCAAAACAATATTCAACATTTTAATTTCATATTAGCTGATAATACATCAGAATTACATCCAAGTTATTGATCTAATATTCTGAAAATATTCCATTAATACAAATTTCACAGAAATCTGGACATTTATGTTTAACAAATTTCATGTAAATTTTCAAAAATTCATAAACATGAGGAACCAAACCTACTCAAGGCTTAGAAATAACAATAAAAATCCCTGTATCCATACAGAACATGTTAAATTTTCCGTATCAACATTAAAGAAATATAAAATCTGAGATAAGCATTTTACACAATTACTTATTTAACTTTAATAACACAATAAGTACAATAAAACAATAGAGTGGAGATTTACATCCTACTATTTCAATGAACTTAGATGTGAGACAGTCATGTCATCTTCCTTATCTTTTTTAAGTGTTTACATATCTCTAAAGCACAAGCTTGGGGCCTCAATTTTTTCATCCAGTTCAAATGACTAGATTATTTTCAAAGTCACAATCTGCATCACAAACAAGGAGGTATATACCAACAATTAGTCCCATTGTTTAAATACACAGCATATTTACAGCATAAAAATTCTGATTTGGGATATACAAGTATGATACCAGTTGTGCCCTGACAATAATAGTTTACTAAAAGGAGATCGAGTGGAAACACAGATCAGTGAGGACCAGCAGCATCATCTCCACCAGCATCATCCAAAACTTCCATCTCTAGATCATCAGGATGTTCATGATCACCATCATCTTCTGCTGGCTTTTCTTCAGATTCATCTTCAGTCTCTTTTGTGTCTTCCGATGTCTCTTCTGTCTTATCCTCTTCTTCAGTCTTAACTGTGTCTTCTGCAGGAGCCTTTGAAGTCTCTCCATGCTTTTCAGTGTCCTCTGGAGCTTTTTCAGCCTCTGTAGTCTTTTCAGTTGTAGCAGCAGGTGTTTTAGGAGCTACAGTTTTCTTTGGATCGGGTATTGGTTTTAAATCAGTCACAAAGTCTGCTTTTCTTACTGCTTCAATCAGTTTTCTCTCCAGTTGTTGTTGGTCAGTTTCGCCAGACGACAATTTATCTTTAAGGCCCTGGAATCTGGCTCCAATAGCAGTCTCAAACTTTGTTCCGATCATAGACTGAAAATACAAACATTTACTATTAATTTTCATACTCCGGAAAATCGACTAAATTCAGACTAACCAAGGACCAGTTGGTACACAGGATGCTAAGTGAATCTTTGTTGTTAACTTGTTATCCTTGTATGGTTGGTTGTTTTGTTCTGTAATTAAAGCAGGCATGTTCAATACCAGATCACATGAAAATGACTCTTAATTTGTTTTCTTTTACAGACCATATATCCAAAATACTCACAGCAACTTTATCATAATGTGCTTTGGTTTTACAATGATCATCTTTAGCATAGGATTCTTTATTATAAAACTTCTTACATAATTTACAGAAAAATCCTGCAACTGGTACCACATATTCTACTCCTGTAAATAAACAAGAACATTTCTTTGGAGTTCATGGAGCAAAAGGACCACAACCAGGGTATGTCTTTTATATAAACCCTCAGTTCTTCATGCCCTAACTTTGATCACTTGTAATGTCAAAAGCTACAATTCATAATCACTTGATTATACAAATTATACTACAATTCCATTGGAATAAACAGAAAGAATCAAATTATACTCTTTGAAGCGCAAATTCCCGCATATTACTTTCAAATCTTAAAACATTTTTTCAGAATTTACAGAATTCACTCACAAATATGTATAGAGAATGTGCAAACAACTTATGTTGACATGTAGGCCTTGAAAATATTGATTGGCAACTTTAGATGACAAAAGTCTCAATAATTTACCTGATGTGTTAGAGGCAGAATAAGGCTTCAGTTTAGATTCTACTACCAGTTTCTTCTTACTAACCAACTAAAATAAATACAGTTATAGAAGTAATGAAGATTAAAGCTTCTGTTTAGACCGAAACAAATTGCATGCCCTTTTGAAAATCTTAATTTCAGATGTACATAACTCTCAGTAGATTAGCAGACAAAACAGACATAAAATGTTCATTCTGAGAGGTTTTCTACCAACCTGAAATAGAGTTTTATCTGATGTGAAGCTGATATTTGGACAACTATCTTACTATTTTGATAATAAATGATTGAGAAATACCTACAGCTTTATGAAGAGTTGACACCTGATGTTTTTCATATTGAGGTTTTGAGTTGTATCTCTTCTTACTACATAGTTTACATCCTGCTTTACACAAATCAAACATTCTCTACAATAAAACATTTAAACTTAATAACTGAAGTTAACACTTTAACAACATCAGATCTTAATTTCCCTTTTAAATTAAGCTGAGTTGGTAGAACCATTAGAATCCAGGTTTATTTAATTCTTAGTGAAATTTTGGGTTCTGTAGCACAGTTTGTTAGAGTGTTGCTTCTGTACATGAGTCATTTGCTCTGTAATGTCCAACAAATGGTGACTGCTGGTTCTAATCTAAGTCGACTCAACTGTAAATGATTGTATTGTATGTCTGTATTGGCTAGTGTATCAGATCGTTTCATTTACAAACTTCTGTGATACAAGAAAGGCTATTACAGTAAAAATATTAACCGAAGTTCGTAATTGCTTGAAATTGTACAGATGTCAATATATACAGTTGGACAATACTCAAAGTGAATGTTATGAACTTACAGCATGTTCTGGAGTTTTGATATGTGTTTCAAAATCACGAATACCATGTATAGAACATATTTTACAACTTCTTATGTTATTATTTCTGAAAGATTACTTCGTCATTATTACACCATTCCATTAATACGGTCAACATATCGGTACTTAATCAGGTTATAAAAATATAGTCAAAATAGATCTAGTTTTTGAAGAAAAATTATGCATACTTGATAATTTGCCACACAATTAAGAAGTATTATCATTTAACCTTTATCCACTAAAGAAGGAAGTACAAGGGGAGGTAATTCTTACGTACTAAAGCAGTAATAGGAATACATTCTTCAGCACTGACGAAATAAAGATTTTCACTATGCAAATATGTCTGATATGAGATTATAAATTCCTATTGGACCAAAGAGAAGTCAAGATTAGAAAAGATTGTATGACATAATAATACCAACCCTGCAAATTTTCCCCTGAAGCGATCAGATTGAAAAGGACGTCTGCCTCCTCTTGTACCAGCAAATCTTGAAGTTGTTCCAAATGGCTACAAGAAAGAAATATATGTCAGGGTACTACCTATATATTCTAACTTACCTAAATTATCTAAATATCTCATATGAAATATGAAACCTTAATATAACGTGTTTCCTGTTCAGTTTCGCTACAGATTTATGAGATTTGTATAGTACTTCAGAAGATCTTTCAGTCCATTGTATTATAATTTACCCTTGTAAGATATAATAATGGTCATTATTGCTTGAATTTGAATATTATTTAGTAAATATGTTAATAATAGTTACCTTGTTATTCAAACCCACAGGAGGTCTTTTCATATCATGTTTAGGACCAGAAACTGTACAAAACAAAATGAGAGATTAAAACAATTTATATTTAAAATAAAGTTTATAAAATCTTGCTGAAATGTTATCTATATCATACACATGGAATATCAAATGACCAAAGGGATTCAGTCCAATAATACTTCATCGGAAAATAAACAAAATCCTAAAAGCTTTAAGATGTTGATTTTAAATGAGCAAGCTTCAGGAAATTGACAAGTGTTTTGAGTGCATGAAATATCTCTCAGGACAGCTGGTTATGATTACAAAAGAAGATGACAGACAAAGCTATAACTTACAGTGATCCTTTAGTGAATTTTGAGGACAACTCCTCTGAAAATGATTTGGGCTCTTACAAATGTTGCATACTTTTCCTGAAAATCATATTCATGTTTTAGATGATGTGCAAGAAAATAACAAAATCATAATTATAATTGCTCCCATGATGGCACAAGAGAAAGAGTCCACAGGTGAATAAGATTGCTCTTATTGCATTGGATTCGATATTCCTCAATAAAAAGAAATTCAAAGAAATTTGGCCCATGTTAAGGCTCTAAGAACTGGTTCACAAATGTGTTAAAACATCTTTGCAAATTTTTTACACAACTTCATATAAGGCACACGTATAGTTTTAAAGTATTTTCTCAGATCTTTTATTCTCTTGCTCATGGTATCATTGTGTAAAATTTCAATTAAACACATTCCTCCCCCATAAATTACGGAAATGGTTACACCTCACAAATCTGAATGTGAACAACGATATTGCATCAAGGAATTCTATACAGTCTTACCATTATCAATCATAGTATTATCAGAACAATCTCTAGCAAAATGATTTGGACTCTTGCAAATGTTGCATACTTTGCCTTGGGATGGACCTATAAAAAAAAAACATTATAATATTTGCAAATCAAAAATACTGAAATACACTTTTGTAAATAATGCAGATAGATTGATTATTATGCAATATTACAGGTTAAGGGCAAAATATGATATCACTGTAAATATATGTTAGAAATTTTAAATGCAGATGCTTTATATTATGACTTTAAAGTCTGTTAAAGCAGATTGTAAACAAATTTTGAAATTTGTAACAAAAACAAAAAAGTCCATGAAGATATTTTTAAAATCTGTGTGTTCTTCTACAAGATAGGTTACTGTTAGGCATTATCAAGTATGTTTTGGATCAACCTTAGATCACATGGAAATCTATCCAAATTACTATCAATATATTAATGTTATAAAGCTGGCTACCAAGTAGACACAATATAAGCCCAATAACTATTCTGGATAATTGGCAAATAATATAATTCTCTTTCTCCAAAGTGTACTGCAGTTTTCTTAATTATCCTCATAAGAGTGTGTGACTGTTCCTCTTCAAAGCAATCATTTAGAAAGAATCTCATTACTCTTCTATGTTGGTTATCCCATTCAAAAATATCTATAGGATAATAACAGCATTTTCAAAATCTATGATGCTTTGTTGCTAAAAAAAATCTACTTCAACCCAAGGAAAGGGGCCTCTATCAATTTCTATAATCAATGCCATTCCAAAACCCTCAGCAACTTCCATAAAGCTAACTCTGTGCATTTTTATCTTTACATTTTTATCTTTGCATTTCCCACTGGTTTAGAAATCAGTTAACGTTTTTTTACTATTTCAATCTTCCTTTTTTCATCAGTCTTCTGTCTAGCAATGTATCCTTAGAATTCTTTTTTTAATGCTCACCTGAAAGGCATATATTGCTTGCTTGCTTTCTGTTTCACACAATTAACTTGTGCACACTCTATAGGTTACAACCATGGTTTGTAAGTGTCTTCTACTACTAGAATTTGAGGAAAGAATGTCGTCTAAGCTATATCATGAAGAATGAAAAAGGTTGCAATTTAAATTCAGCTGCCATATGTTCATTTTTAATGCTTTGTTTGGTTTTGTTTTTAAAATCAATTTAATGAAATTTTCAAACAACTTCTTGTTTCCAACACTTTATTTCTGAATCAAACACCTGATCTCTTTAATCTTCTGGAAATACTATTACCCTATATTATTTCTGATATTTCTAATCTTTTTGAGTTTAAATCCTTTATCAATCTGTAAGATTATTTCTGTCACAAAATGAATCCATAATATAAATCAAATACAAGTGCCAGCTTTAACTTTTAATTTCTCGTGACAATCGAAATCTCTCTTGGTCTTCCCATTAATATCATAATGTTTATAACATTTTTGAAGATTGTCCAATATTCAGATTACAGATCATGCAATATAGCACAACCTACCACTTTAAACTACAAGTCTCATTCTCATTTTAAATTAAATGAAATGAATGGAGTTTTACGTCCTACTTTCATTCTCATTTTAAGAGAATCTACTGCTTATATCTGTGTTCTTTAACACTTTTCATTGCTACACCTCATTCAAGCCAACATTTTGAAAACAGAACTACAGATTGCATATTCAGTTTTAACTCTACAAATCTCAAAAAATCATTGAACATTACAGACAAATGACATTGTGCTTAAAAAAACAAGCTGTATACCGTGTATCTGTGAATGTAGTGTGCATGTTTAATATGCACCGCTTCTAACCCCCAAGTAAATCTGAAAACTCTCTTTGGTTCACAATACCCTTGGAAACATTTCAATTTCATAATGTAATTCTGATCAAAAGATTTCCGATATGCCATCTTAAATCAAAATATGCATAACTATGCATTCTCCCAGATCAAGATGCAAACATTACTTGTATATCTTAGGCCTTCTTCATGTTAAGACATTAGGGCATGCCTGCATGTGAACATTCACCACTCTTCCGACTTACTCAGTGAGTGGCCACCATAATATAAGCTTACAGTTGACTCAAGCACAATAAAATCTCTTTTGTAAGATAAGTGATCAATCCACTATTTCATCTATTCAGATAAAGAGTGGCATTGAATATTTCCAAGATAAAATGATAAATATCAGAATATCTCATATGTTTAATACCTCCTTTCATATGGCTGCCTCCTCTAGACTGAACTGCTTTATTCCAATTACTTCTTTCTCCCTGCTGAAAATAAAGTCAAGAATGTGGCATATCCATAAGAATCAAGTTTAGTTCAACATCAAGGCATTGACATTAGATAAGCCTGGGCATGTATTGGAAACTCTTATCATTTTTTGTGATGACAATGAATTCTTGAAATAAGGAGCTTAAAATAAAATTTCATTTTCTAATGAAAATATTTGAATACAAACAATAACTTTTTTTGTAGAGTGAAAGTTTTTCTGGGAAACTGGAATGAAATTTCAATTGACCACCTCAAACCAACAAGTCAATCATCTTCTCTTTGATGAATAAGAAAGAACAATTGGATATCTAATTTCTAAAATCTTGTAAGAAATTAATTTATCTAATGAATTATTCATACAACTCCTGGATCTCTATTTCTAAATTTTTTTGACTCATTCATTCATGAGCCTTTCAAGCTATCTTCTGGTACTCTAAGACAAAGCTTTTTCTGCTATGCAAATTGGTCTATGGTTATAAAAATATTTGAGATGTTTCTCAGGTATTCCTATGGTTATTGCTCGTATCACTAGCTAGGGGTACTAACAACCTAGATTGAGAACCAAGAACTGCCAAGGTAGCTATCCAAAGACAGTGAATAAGGAACTTTTCTTGGTGCTGAAAAATCACAGCCTTCCTGAAAATAGTAATTTCAGTCCTCGGCTCAGTCTCATAACTTTAGACATTAAGTCCATGCACAATGTTTTGTATAGAGAATTAACAATCATCATTGGCATCAGCTTTCAAAAAATAGCTCAACTATTTCATGGACCACACTATATTCTTTTGTCAGAAGATTTTTCGTAGGCAACTGCCTCTTTAGTTATGATTAAAATAACCACCAGAATATTTTCTAGTACTGACATGCATTTGTGATGTCATACTGATAAATCATAGTCAATTGCTTTTGACTGTTTATTTCCAACTGAGTTCTTTTCAAAATACTGTATACAACAATATTGTATTAACATGTAACAACGACTTATATCAATCAAGATACAATAACAGTCTCCAAAGTTTAATCAGAAACAAAGCATTACTTGAAAGTTCTCAAATTGTACAGAATCATTGCAAATGAATAGTTGCAACCACCGGCATGACTTTAAAATAAGATTTGATGCTTAAGCTTATACCTAAGAATAGAAGTTGGCTTACTGGAAAAAAAAAATGGCTAGCTTTTAAATCTGAAAGGAAATGATTAATAAAGAAATTGACATAATACAAAATTAATATACATTAGTCAAAAGGAGAGACTTGACATGTGCAAATTTATAATCATTAACTGTTTCAGTCAGAAACACCACATTTGCCGGAAAACATTCAAACTCAATCTAAGCATATTTAGGAAACAAGACTTACCTCAATTTCTTTAAATCTTTTTGGTGGAGGACCATCATATCTACTCTTGTCCATATCATTGTTAAATTCAAACTTTCTTCTCGGTGATCTGGTGTCCGGTCTCCTGTCCATTGGACCCATATGTAGCCGTGGAGGTACCATATTTCTCCCCATCATTGGGGAAGGACCCGGTTGATTTCGGGCCATCATATTGGCTTCTATGTTTTTCAACATTTCAGATTGTTTCTGTAAAAGGTTGCTCGTTATTGCTAGTTGTTGTTCTCGTATTTTCAGTTCTTCTGCCATTTTCCTTTTCCCTTCATCTTCCATTCTATTTCTCTCAAAATCTCGTCTCTCAGGTTGACGGCCATGGTTATAATCAAACTCTTGACTACGTCTACCTAATGATTCATTTCGATCTCTTCTATCTATTTCAATTCCTCTTCGATCACTCTCCAAACTTCTCCTCTCCCTTGGTTGAGGTCTGATGCTATCTCTGGGGTCTGGAGGAAGTCTACTGCCAGACAACATTCTCTGATCAGAGTATCGACGGCCTGGGGATGTTGCAGGGATACGATACCTATCATTTGAATACATTTTATTTCTTGATTTAGATTATTCAATAACTGTACTGTTACTCAAAACTTTTACACAAATTCTCTGAAAGAATAATACATAATAATTGAATCACTTCTATCACGAAATATAGTGTTGAAATTTCTTTTTACAGTTGCAGAATTTTGAGACTACAAATGAGCGACAATTCAGGATAATCATTTGATCAATTGGATTGTGTATTGTCGTGTTTCTATTAGGATCTAGTTCAACTGCAGAAAATAAGTTATGCAAGACACCTACAAAGAAACTGGAAGATCACTTCCCAATATTTCCGTGCAATTTTTTCATGTCTTTTCAATGGCTGCGTACAATTGACAGATTTTTGTTTTGTAAAAGGTTTATTCGAAAACGAAGAATTTATGAAGAAAAAATTTTCATAAGCATAAGGGATTGTCTAACCTGAATAATTTTTGCAGAAAAGATAAGCTCAGTCTAATGCAAATTCTCATATTTCATCGAAATCCATGGATGACAAAGAAGTATGTTACCGGATTCAAAGTTATATGGGTTGGCCAAGCAGTGTAAAATGTAGATAATATAGACACCCGAATGACGTAAGTCGTGCTGAAGTATTACCAAGTTGATTCTGTTTCGGGCATAATTTACAGTGACAAGTGTTTCTTTAAATATCATTGAATTGTATTTTCCTATAGTTTGCAAAAGGAAACCTTCGAACAGCAACAGAAAGTGGGTGGCAACTTGAACTGCATGTCAAGTTTTCCGCTACGTGTTGCATGGAAATCTGAAGGTCCTACCTACCAGCTAGTGGTTTTCTCACTCTGATCGTAAATTGAGATCATTTTCGTATAAATATTAGCCTCAAAAGGTTATTATTGATATCTAAAGTGGCTATGCTTTGATTTAATTGGCTACATAGGTACTAGGCCTAATACGAAACTTGCTAACCCATTTATTGCAGCCTATTTATTTTGACGGCAGTAACTATTTACCACGAACGTGGCAAATAGTCCTGAGCAATACACCTAGGCCTACAACTGCTGTCAAAATAGCTTTCAGAAGCTGGAATAGGGTTAACAAGTTTCAGACTAAATAATCACGGACTATAATGTACAGATGGTCAAATGTGGATTTTTACTGCTAAAATTTTGGAATTTTTTGTTCAAATTTCTTGGGATCGTTTCAACAAAGCAAATTCGTTTTCCTAAACTGCCTGTGATTTCTTTGGGCATACAGTCCATGAAAATAATCTTAACGACTCGATTAAACCAGTGAATTAAGAGATCATGTCTTGAATCGTTAGAATTTGTTGGGTGTGCCTCAGCGAATTGTAATTTGGTTTAATTGTTCTTATCTCCAAAGACGTCCACTCAGGCTGCACCAGAACATAGACCAAAGTAACCTAATCTGTGGATTTTGCTTGTACTCGCCCTACTGCATGATAGGGTTATTTACCACTACATGAGAAGCTTTCAATTTTAAATTTATTTCCAGGTGGAGAGCTCAGCTGGAACATAATGGCAACTTCACGTCCAACACCCTGTCATCACGATGGAGAGGAAATAAACCCGGATTTTAAGATTGAAGTAGCTCATGATGCAGACATCAATAAGGAATGTCAGCTTTTACATACTGTGGAATGCGACAAGAATCCTGGCCATAGAGGATTCATTGCCTTTAAGGATTTAAAGTTAGAAAACCTACCCATGGAAGACCGACATATTGAGATATTTAATGAAATAATAAAACAAGGTAAAAGAGTTGTTCGGATTATCGTAGAGAAAAGGAGGAATGGAATGACCACGCAGAAACTGGGGACAGGCTTTGTGATTAAGCTCAATGGTAGATATTTCATGCAAACGAACAATCACGTGATCAAGTCTGAAGACGAAGTCAAAAATTGCATTGTAGAGTTTGGTTACGAATCGCCTGATAGATCTGGTATATTTAAAAGTCGAGGTGTCAAACTTATATGGACTTGTCCTATGAGAGATACTACTTGTTTTCAGTTTCACCCCGAACCAAACAACTTGAATGAGCTGGAGATCATAGATTACAGTGCCTTACATCCCTCACTTGCTGTGATATACAAGGACAATCGTAGTTCTACTTATAATACAAGTTATATTAGTCAGAAATCCTTACATATTACTAATGCTAATCTCAACGATCCAAAAATTAGCATGGTATTTTTGTATTATCCGGAAAGTTTCTTCAATAACATCACCAGTTCATATTTTAAATTCCAACCGGTTCCCCCGAATATAGAAGAGTTAACTGGTATTGAAATTAGTATCAAGGAGGATGGTCAAAATTGCAGAGTCATACCCGGTGAAATTATTAAGATTTGCGATGAATATGTAATTAAAATATCGGAAAGTATTAGCCAAGATATAGTAAGGAACTGTCGACTGATTTTGAACGGCGAAGTTATTAGTCACGGCTCAATACTTTACTTCATGCAAATCCAATCTAGCCTATTCTTCAGTCGTTTTCGTGGCGTTGACTTCCAAATATACATGGAGCAGTACCCAACTTGCGTATGGGTATTTGATTTTAAGCCAAAACCAAAAGGAGCCGAGAAATATATTGAAATGGTGAGCTCCTCCACCGCTAACAATGATAATACGTGTTGTATAGGCCACCCTCATGGTGCCGTAAAAACTGTTACCTTTGGAAGATGGTTGGGATCTTGTACGGAGAGATTTGATAATCAAGGTCGCCAGATAGTTCACCCAGATGAAAATTGTCAATGCAGGGAAGTCAAATGTGTCAAGTATTCATGTAAAACGTGTCCCGGGTCCAGTGGATCTCCGGTATTTATCTTAAGACGATGGCTGGACGTGGGAAACTATGGCCATTTCATGGGGTACAAAGTAGAAGATATGACTGTCGACGGTAAACAGATAGAGAATATCAACTTAGCCTGGACAACTTGAGCTCTATTTTCGAATGACTTGATAACATGGAATTCTTTTTCCGATAACATGTAATCTATTCTAGCGATACTATAAAGTCTCCCGTATGCTCGAATATACTTATATAACTTATGTATTGAAACCTCCAAAATTATATTATGTCTTATGGTGTAATGCATGTCACAATTTCTATGCAAATAAAATGAAAATAAGGGTTCAAAGCCATTATCTTTGCGATACGCTTTACTGCGCTTGTGTTTTAATGGAATCATCTTTCAACAAAGCAGACTATAGACTATGCCCCTGGTTTTTCCGATCTACTGTCGGGAGCCTTCTTGCTAATCCTTCCATCATACATTTCCAGAGACAAAATTACAGCATTACCATCTTGGCGGAATATGTAACATTACAACTGTCTGTTGCCTGTATATTATTTACGAGTTACTCGCATGTGTTCATATTTACAAAAGATTTTTCAAAATATGGCTACATTTTAGCGTGTTGATTGGTCAATTTGCAATTCACGTGACATGATGAATATTTATTATTTCGGGTCCAAAGCGAGATGTGGGTGCTGAAGGGAAGTGTACTAGAAATATGAAATAGTTTTCGTTAAGATGCAGTGTAGATATTTCGATTGTCTCTCATTTATCACCATCCCAGAAAACTGCGACCACGTTACCAGCAAAACAAGATTAGTTCAAGAATGGAAATACCATTTGATGAATATTGAAGTCAAAAAATTAAAAGCACAAAACCCATGAAAATGAGCATATTTGTGTATCTTTATTCAAACGTAACTAAATTTTACAATATTTACACTTAACAAGCAAGCGTAATCAACAATGATAGGCTATAAATGAACAATGGTCAGGTATTGCCATTAGGATTTGTATCAAATACAAAGTCAAAAGAATTGACTAGTTGTCAAATACAAAAGAAGACATAACATAATGATTGTATCAAATACATAAAATACAAAAGAAAAAACGTAACTAGTTACCAAAATACAAGATGCATGATACACTATATATGTATCACCAACAAAAAGATACACATTGAAAATAAACAAAGTAACCAATATAAATGAACAGTGAACACATTGCCATTAAGATTTGTATTGAATAAGACTTGACTAGTCATCAAATACAAAAGAAAAACTTAATCTAACGGTCACATATTGCCATTAGTGAAATGGTCACAATGCCACAAAATCAAATACAAGATACACTCTCTGTATCACCACAAAAGATACACATTGACAATAAATTAATACATGTATCCAATATAAATGAAGAGTGAACATAGCCACATATTACCATAAGGATCAAAAACAATAAAAAAACTTAACTAGTCATTAAATCCAAGAAAGTAATATTATCCGTATCCTCAGATAAAATACATATATATAAGTCACCAAATTCAAGGATACACTGTATGTATCCACAAATAAGATACACATTTACAATAAAAAAAAAGGTGACGGAAAAAAAGAAAAAAGAAAGTGACTAAAATATACATTTAGTCAATATGTATACACATTGACAACAGACTGGATAGCATTTATAATGAAACAGAAAGTTATTATGTGACTCGGTCATTTGGAATACACTACATGGATAACTGCAGGATATACATTGACAATATACAAGGTAGCAGAAATAATGAAAATGAAAGTGACTCATATAGTCACTCGGAATACAATTAGTCAATATAGATACATTAACTGTATCAACAGAGAAGAGCCCCATTGACTCCGATTACAGATGGATATATCGACAATAAACAAGGTTAATGAAAAAGACAGTGACTAAAATGATCACAAGTCAAGATCAATACAATATCTGGATCATCAGAGAAGATGTATTTAATAGGAAAACATAACAATTTGTACCAAATACATACAATACATAAAAAAATACTTAACTACTCACCAAATTCCATATGGATACGTTACCAGAACGATGCACACAAAGGTGAAACAGGAAGTGACTAAGAGACTAACAAATAGTCACTTGAAATACAATTACTCAATACAAGAACTGTATCACTAGTGAAGATACATTAGAATACATTTGGACAGTAAAGTGAGTAACAGGAATAATGAAAAGCCAATATATGTCCTAATCAGTCACTTAACTCAATATCAGAGTCACAATCACCACATAAAATCTCATCATCTTCATCATCAGTTAACAGCATATCAGCATCTGTGGATTCCAACTTCTCTACTGGTACTGTAGGACTCTTTGGCATCTTCTTTGGTACGCAAGACCCTAGTGTGGACCCCCCAGTTTCAAGAACTCTGTCATGCTCTTGAATATTGGGAGATATGATTTGGGAGCTTGATTGATCAAAATTAACATTCAAAGACTTTAAGGGAGTGAAATTTTTTATTTCCAAATTATTTCGTTGATCTATATCAAGCTTTGAATCTTCATCCTTTGCAACATCTTCAAAAGCTTTATTGCCTTGAGAAACAGATACACTTCTTGATGCATCTAACGACATTAAAATATTCTCAGTAACTGGTGCAGAAGAGCCATATATTACATGGGTATCACCTGCTTTTGAAATATCTTCACTCTTGTTTCGTACTATATCTGAATTTATTTCTTCGATGTTTTCAGAACTAGAGATATTACAAGACTGCTTTGGAATCTTTGATACACAGTCACCTGTTTCACCTGCATCAGAAATGTCAGTACCCTTAACTTCCTTTACACTTTCTATGAGTACATCAGAAACACATGACTCTTTTGACACATCTGATGATGGATCAGTGTCCTCCGTGACAGTCTGTGGAATTTCCTTCGATTTTGGTTTATTTTGGACTGGAGACTTGGCACTTGCTAAAGGTTTCAGATTGGTAAAATCGGCCCTAGCCAACACCTGAAAAAATCTTGCAGTCTCTCTTTTTGATTTTATATTTTTCTGCATTAATTTACAAAGTTCCAGAAATTTGGCTCTGATAGCAGTTTCATACTTAGTACCCAGAACTTCCTACAAGAAAAACAAATTTTCTTTCAACATCAGCATCAACATTACCTGCCTTAGCAACAGCATTGTTAGAAATATCATCCCATTTAACTGTCAGGCTTCTTATCCACAATAGCTATACTTGAATACAAGCAGATATTCTAAAGACAACAAATATTTCAATACTAAAATCACCCAAACTTTCTACATACCCCAATTTTTTCATGGTGTTCTTTGGATCTGCAATGATCATCTTTAGCAAAGGATTCTTCAGTATAAAACTTCTTACATAATTTACAGAAATATCCTGAAACTGGCACCACATATTCTACTCCTGTAAATGAGGAAAAGTCAAGATTATTCATATAATACAATCAGCTAGATTTCAATGTTACATCTTTATATAACTTTTCAACATTAAAATTTTTGAGCAAAAATGAAAATGAAATATATCTAATTGCTTTACCTGCTACTTTGTTAGCTATTTTAGCCACTTTTGAATTGGATATTTGTCTTTTCTTTTGTAACAACTGAAATAGAGAGCATCATAAAATACTAACACCATCATCTTGTATCTGTCTTTGAATATTTTCTGATCATACATGTTGTCTCAAGGAAATCTGAACCACTGATATTTAGAGTTGCAAGTTTGTTTTATACCTTTGTTTTTATTTGATGAAAGACTAATCCGAAAACTAAATTTAACTTGAAACGTGATACAGGTATATATAAACATTAAAAATCTTATGTATAAGAAAAATACTTACTGCCTTATGTAGTTTTTCTGTATTATGACTTGTGTACTCCTCAAATGTTTTAAATTTAACTCTGCCACACATCTTACATCCTGTCTCACACAGTTCACATTTTTTCTACAATGTAAAAGGTTAAAGTTAATATACCAATCTGAGAACATAACATATAATCAGGAACAATTTACAAGTCTATTCTTCAGAAAAACCCCTTTCATAGGAGATATCAAATAGAATATAGTTCATCACATTGTCTGGAAAAGGGGATCATATTCAAAATATCAGGATTTATGTACTTATAATTCAATAATAAAGGTAACCCTAAATGATGTGATATTGATTGAACGTGTATAGTATGCCCAGATCTATGATGTGATATGATAAAATACTTTCTAATATAACAAGTAAACAATCTTACAATATGAAGTGGAGTTAGTTTATGAGTATTTATCTCAGATTGTATCTTACTGGTAAACTGACAAACATCACAAGTCATACCAATCAACCTGAAATATAAAAACAACAAAAAATTCATATATATTACAAACATTTCAAGGTTTTAGCCAATTTTACTCGACATTTGTTTTTAAAAAGATAATTACATTAATCCGATCTCTAGATACCCATATTATTGAGCCAGACTTTACCAGCAAGAAAACTTCATTTCATACTCACTTTGGTTTTTCTACTTCCTTCGTAGAGTCTTTCATTGGATGTTGATTTTGAGTAACAATATCACTGTGAGATTGATTAGAATTAGAATAGTGACTAGAACTCATATTTTCCTGTTTATCAGGAACTTTATTACTGGAGGAATCAACTATCTGAAAATATATAAAAATCAAGGTTGACATCAGTTTTGGACTATTTTCTTCAACACAAAGACTGTTTGAAATATTAAGGAGTTCATATTTCAATTCACACAAAACAAAAGTAGGATTCTGTACAAATTTTGGCCTGACAGAAATCTATCAATTAGACTTTTCAATAGATCAATGACAAGATAATTGTGCTTTAAATTTTTACCTTCTCTGCTGCTTGTCTTTGTTCAGCAGATTTCTTCTTCTCCCTCTCAGCTTTTCTAAGATTTTCAATATGGCGTCTATATTTACCCATGCTAATCATATGTTTTGGGTTGTCTGTAAAACAATAAATATTCCATCATCATTTAGTTTGGACAGAATGTTAGATACAATATCCCTTTGTGGTGACAAAAAGATTTAGGGCAAGTGAAGTACAAACCAAACCAAACACAATCATACTTTTTCCATCTATAAAATAAAACCATTATACATGAACTTACTTTGAAACTTTTCCATTTCTTCAGCAATATCAAAGTCTTTTTGACCCTGTACAGGTTTAGCTGAAGCACTTTTTACAGTTTGTTCCCTTGCTATAACACTGTTGGTATTGGAGACACAAGATGACACAGTACAAATGTTTTTGGAAGGATTGTTTGTTTTAAGACTAGCGTCTTTGGCTGCATCATTCGATGAAACACTAGTAGCATTGATATTCTTTGTGCTAGTATTTTGGACTATATTTTTACTATTAGCACTACCACAACTGACATTTACAGATGCACTACTTGTTAGTTCCTGACTATTTACATTACTTGCTATTGATACTGCACTCCTTTTCTCTTTTGTTGAACTACCTGTACATTTCTTTGCACTACTTTTGTCTTTTGTTGCCTCTGATTTTGCACTCTGTTTTGTTGTTACACTTCCAGCCACTGCTAGTGTAAAACTATTTTTCATTAGTGGATTGCCACATGCAATTGATACCAAATTTGATGGTGTAATATTGTTCAGTGTATCAGAAGTGTCTGGTACAGTATCCACCTCATCTATACTAACAGTCTCTGTTACTTCTGAAACAAATGGTCCAAATCATCAAAACATTGAAAAAAAAAAAGATGTATCTCAATATTAAAACCAATTAATATTCTATTGAAATAGGCTTATAAATATATAACTTTGCTTGACTAAACTATACAAAACAATTGAAATAATCACATACCTGCTTTCTTTGATTTTTTGATTTGAGGACAATTCTGAACTCTATGTTCCTCAGAGTTACATCTATAGCATTTGATTGATTTCATCTTTCCTGAAATAAATTGCAGACAGAGGGTGCTTAATTCTGACTCTAAATCAGTCTTTATTTTTTGAGAACTGCCTAAGCAAAACAATGATCACTCCTTCTATTGATATTAATTGAAAAACCAAAATTGACTTCACAATGCTTAGAAAAAAACATTATTGATGAAAACTGGGAGAAATCATTAAGTTCCATTGCCATTTTCATGACAATTTCACACTGTCTCCTTTAAAACAAGCTTTAACTATACCTGGACAATTTCTACAATGATGACCTGCTGTATTACAGTTAAAACACACCAATCCTTTTGATTTTCCAAGCTTCTCAACTAAAAAAGTCATAGTTTAATGCCTTTCTTCAATTATTTTTTTCAGTGAAGGAGAAGGTTTTCAATCATTAGCTTTGAATGAGTTGAACACCTTTTGATAATTTGAGTATATTTCAAATACCACTTTTAATAATTACTATATATATATATCTTTTCAATGCAGAACTGAGAGACACCAAAAAGGAAAGATGTATTTGTATTATAACAATTGTTCTCATTATAGGTAAAAGTTTGATAATTATATCATTGTTACCTAATTTTGGACACTGTTCCTTTCTATGACCAATTACTTTACAATAAAAACATGTAGCTGAAACACAAAACACAGTTCTTAAGAGATATAGACAACCAATCTTATACAACTCAATATCTGCTATCGTTCTCACCTTTCAGATTGAAATCCAAATTGATGATGCAATAACACTATCATACTTGTGGAACCTCACTGTTATCTAAACCTACTCGGTTTCCCAATAAGCAGGTTATTACAAACTGTTTCCTTCAAAAGGACAAATAAAGTACACGCTGGGTTAATAGCCTGGTTTCCGTTTGTGGCCTTGTCAGTGATGAAGGTTGGAGGGACTGAAAAATGCATCTTGTCCTTCAGATAGGACAATTAACTGCAGCCCCATGTGCTACAGCTGATACAGACCAATCAACAGTTGAAAAATCGCAAAAGAGTAGGTTAATGCTGCTGTTCTGGCACTACATGGCATTGCTCGTCATCATTAGCCTATGAGATGCAATAAAATGAGACATGAAATTTGAATAACATACCATATAAACTTCTTTTCTTTAACAATGGACAATAAGCTATTTCATGGCCGGTTTTCCTACATTTTTCATAAGCACACTTTAAATCTGGATTCTTTCTCTCCAAATCTATATCTACAATCAGTCAAATTCTATAACAAAACTACATGTAGACCTACTTAAATTTATGTGAATTACTTAAAATATCTGATGCATTGGTATTTAATTTTAATGAATGAAATTACATATTTTGACTAAAAAAACATGCAAAATAAAATTTGCCCACATGCATGTGCATTTGGCCAATTTCGCTTCTGTATTCTATACTGTTTATGGAATTTTGACAATTATCATCTAAGACTTTTAAAATAAAAAGATTGAGTCCACTTACCAGTTATATTAATTTCAGTTGCACCAACACCAGTCTGTAATTATATCAAAATGAGTTTAGAATTAAAAAGGACAAATTGTGGCAGCATGAATTGCTAAAGGTTGAAGAGGACTTGCATTGCTAGACACTTTTCACACAATAATTACTGTGGTGGAACTAAAAAATAAATAAAGGTTGTGTATTTCTAACCTCTGTTTTAGCTTTCTTACAAGCAGGTTCTTCAACAATTCCTATTACTGAAAATATAATTATTACAAAATCAATGTCAATCTATTCAGAAAAGCCATTTTATTTGCAAGGATATCACATCTTGTATCTTTTTATACAACATTCAGTCTTGATAGCCTTAGATGTTGTACCACAAATTACAATAACTTAAGACGTACATGCTTTTCATATCTTATTGAATTTGTCTAGGCCCAAAGATATTTAAAAACTAATTCTTGAACATCTACTATCCCTTAATTTCATTTTAGGTGAGCTTCTGTCTGAGTTTATATTCACAATATTATGACAGTTAAGACATACTGTACCATATACCTGGTGGGGGGACCATTGTAGAATTATAACATACATCAGAGGTGGTGTTAGGTTGATTGTACTGATAATATGGTGGAACTATTGTATTTAATACAGGAACTGGATTCATTGGGGGGTACTGCTGTGAATACTGGTAATCTGTGTGGATAGACTGTTGATAGACACTCGTAGTCAACTGATTATACATCGAGGTTTGACATTGTCCCATAAGATATGGCATTGACATTTGACTCGGTCCCAATACATTTGCTTCAAGATTTGCTAGCATCTTGGATTGTCTTTCTAGTAACTCGCTTGTCTTTTGAATTTGTCTCTCTCGAATATCAAGTTCTTCAGCCATCTGTCTTTTCCTCCCTCTTTCCTCTTCAAGTTCTTGTGCAATATCATAACTCCTACTCCCAAGACTTGAATCTCTGCTTCCACTTCTTCTGGACCGGCTTCCTATCTCATCAATATCATACATCTGGCTTTGTTTCTTATCTTCCATTCTTTCTCGATAAACTTCCTCTTGAATTTCTCTTTCTCTCCTTTTCAACCTGTTCATCTCTTCCTCAAAGAAATCACCGACTTTTCTATAGCCTGCCATCTTGAAGTTCTGCCAAGTTCAACTGCATTTATTAAGAGTCTCCTTTTATTGTCATGTTGTGGTTTGATGACAGTACTTAATTCATTGGGGTAGGGCTACCAAGTATTAATATCCGTACTAAACAGAGATGGCCATGCTGATATATATGGGCTTGAAATTCAAAAGACCAAGGCAAGGAAAGGGGAGATCACTGTATACCGTCCCTGTTAAGCACTCAACGGCAGCAATTCCTCGGACAAATATGTGCGTCAACAACGAACAGGCCCAAATTCTGCTATACTGAGCTATTTGTTAATGCATCGATGATATCTATCTTGTGAGGGTTCATGACAAACAAAGCTAATGGACAATTTCCGACCACTTTGAACGTATGTATGAAAAATCCACCGGAAGTAAAGATGGCAACGTTTAATACCCACAAGCCTCAGCATGTAGAACCAGAAATAGAAATATTATGCCAAATCGACCAAAAAGACAGATCGACCAACCAGGACAATTCGCCCTAAAATAACAATAACAAAAATAAGCCAATTTTACATTAAGCATAAAAACAGCCGATACATTATTATCCTTCCAGGATTTCTTAATGAAAACAGACACCTTCGGGGGAAAAATACCAGAAACCACAACAACCTCAAGTAAAGAATGACCGCCATCTTCTCAAAATAGAACGTTTTCATTTGCCTGCAGTTACTTCCAGTTCTTCTGAAATGTGCTAATGAAGAGTGCTTCAGGCCAAATGTCATGGCATTGTCTGACATGCTCAATTTGCCGTGGACACAATGTCTGAAAATTGCTGAGAAATGTTTCTTGATTCCTAAGGAGTTTTACATTTAATTTAAAATGCTACTTGTCAGAATTTCTAATTTCTGAGATAATGAGGTAATTCTACCATTGCCATTCTTTACCATACTATCAAAATGTTTGATACTGTATGATTTTAGAAATGACCCCACCTCATCACAAACGCAAATTGATAAAATGCAACAAATACAAACAACAATAAAAGCACAGATATATCAACAGCTATAAGTTGCAAGTTGAACCGAAAGAAAACTTGTATCACCACAGCCTCCTGGATATCTCTTCCATGCGTTTATTGATCGTCAATGGAACGAATCCTGGAGGCAAAACTTGTCTGTAACCAACGTTAAAACCACTGTCAGTTGTTGTTAATAGTATGATTGACATGGAATTCTTCACGCAGGATTCTACGGTCTTCTAATAATCTTCTAATCGACTTCAAGATGTGTAGTTAAAGTTAGCAAGAGTGTTTATTATAATTATTACATATATTGAGCTATTACTATCGAAAATTATTTTGAGGGAGAAGAAAAAACAGCTTTATTCCTAAAGGGCTGAAATAGTTTGGAATAATAATAATCAACTTCTTGTAAAGAGGACAACTAAATGTTTTTTACTGACAAATGACGTGAATGTTGTAAAATTTTGTTTTAGGCAGTAATTTTGAAAGTAGTTTGACAGTTTGACAATTTAGAACCGGAATACTTTTCTTGAAATAAACATCAAGATAATAACGTCTCGTGTGCAATCTATACAAACATATTCTTGAAGTGAGTGCTAACGCAATCTCTTTTTCAATTGCCGTAATTTTGGTGGAATAAATTTGGAAAAGTTATTGCAAAATGAAAAAAAAAACAATTCAAAACTGGATTATATTAATGGTTTTTACACAACAAAACTCTACTAGTAAGTATAACGCAAAAAATAAAATCTACAATATTCAGGGGAAATATTCAGTGATATTAATATTCATTGTATAATTTTGATGCTCTCATGCAATAGAGACAATAAAAATGATTCTTATTGATAAAGAGATTGCTCTGTAAATGAAGTAACGTTTAAAGGGGTGTTCCGCTTTTTTTGTAAAACATTTTCATTATCAAAAACGTCGTAAAGTATACCTGAAAACGTATAAGGCAACATATTTCTCTACAATTAGGCAGTTTTTTTTTATTCGTACAGTAGTTTTCTAACGGCTTGCAAAACGCATAACGAATATTAAAAGTCTACGTAACCTTTTATGTAAAGTTTTGTCGTTATCGACCTACAAAAACGCGGAATGTTCCTTTAACATGGCTTTGGTATATTGAAAAGTTTGAAAATTACGAAAATTAATGAATAAATGAAGTTAAACGGACAGGTTCGCCATCCGTTTGAACAATCGTTCTCAGAAACGGGGATATCTTTAGTTAAGCTAATCAGTAATAGTGTTCACAGCTCACCGTCTAAATTTGAACCACTGAAAAAGGCGAATCTGTCCCTATAAACAAAATCATTGCCCAACACATCAGCATCACCTAATAATTCTAGATAATCTGCTGTCAAGATTCGAACAATTCATGGACTGTTTTATTCTGTATTTGATTGTATTTATCAGGAATATCAAACAAAGAATAGGAAATTGCTCGCATACCGTAATCTGTATTTATTTTAGACATTTAATTGCTGGAATCAAAACCTCAATTCGAGCATCTGATATTTAACGCAAGACGATAAAGAATAATTTGCAATAATGGTGTTTTTCGAAAGATGAAAGTAATACGAGATGCCTGCATTACATTGAACAAAAAAATATACTCTAAACATTATTGAAACTCATTCTTATTAAGATTTGTGTTGATCTTTACAGTATTATGCACTAGTAGATTTCTAAAATGTTTTTCTATAAAAATCGTGAAGTAGAGATTAGAATTTGCCGTTCTATACGAGTTTTATAACTTGTTATTCCAGATATACAAGTTATTATATATAGAGCCTATTCAATATTAAGAGAAAAATAGATTTCACATGCTTCGGTCTCATAGATCTATCAGCTATGTATTGAGCTTGTTCATGTATTTGGTAAATCCGCTAAAATTTAATGGTTCCCAGATTCGTATTTGTTTGTACAAAAGTGAATTTAGCAATTTTATTATCATTATCATAAGTCAAAAACTGAATGGCACGCCTTTTTCTTTCACCAGAAATTAAACAAGATCCTCACCAATACAACCTAAATTAGAATATTGCATAACAGATAAACTAATTTGTCAATAATCTCTATTTAATAGAAGTTTAAACGGAAGTTATGTAAATGTTATTGATTCAACGTTTCTTTATGTGTCAAAGTAACTCATAAGTTAAAACTGAGTCGTAGATTTTGTCCTTCACTTTACTGGCTACAGCTTTCGGCTGGAATCCGCAAAATACAACCATGAATTTAAATTAGAGTGATCACCAATGAATCCTGAGCGCATCCTGGCTGACCTGCATTATACCAAGCGGAGTCTGTACACATTGAAACAAGTCAGGTTTTATAGCTATTTTGAATATTGGAGGAACTTTGGTGGCATATAAAAGTTTTTTATGGTTCAAAATACACATCTGATTAAGAACTGATCTAAATTTAATCAGATTGTTATGGTAGGTAGGTAGTTAGATGACAAGTTAACGTTCGCTTCCAACAGATGCTGATATCGCAAACTAGGTAGTTGTTGGTAGTCGTAGTAGTTGGTAGTTGGTCAGATTGTTATAATCCTTTGTGGGGTTTGTATGATTTGTATGGTCGCTCCAGGTACTATGGTAAGTAGGTGAAGAGATTCTCACTAATTAACTTTACAATATCTTTAATTTCATTTCAGGAACAAATTGATTCACCCCTACTGGTAAAGATCTACAGTAAGACATAGTATATTCTGAGAACAACTCTTGTAACTTTCTTACTAACATTATCTTGTTTAGCAACAAGTAAAACGACAGTGGTACATAGAGAAGTCAAGATGTCCTTCAGAAGAATGAGAAATTAACACGAGGCTCTGTTCATATGCTAGTAATTTAAGGACAATTAGAAGGAATACAATGGCTGTCAAGGAAATGTCAAAAACCTATTTGTTGTGCGTGTGTTATTTAGTATAAAATCCAGTTATCAGCCCTTTTTAAAAAGGATTTTAACACTTCAGTAACACATTGGAATTAGTGGAAGAAGCGGGTGAAATCATACAAATTTTTCTGATTTTAACAATTTAAAAAAATGGAGAACTCGTCTGTAGATGAGGACTTAACTTGGTTTTTACCCGAAACATTTGATCTACCAATGAACTATACTCTCGAAGACTTCCTGAAAGTGGCAGTGGAATATAAAGACACAGATCACTGGTTTAATTCTGGACAGGAACTGACTCTAATTCTGTGTTTCTGTGTCGTTATTCTAGCTGGATTGACTGGAAATATTATAGTTTGTGTTGTAATATGTCGCAGTCGTGCCTTAAAGTCAACCCGTAACTGGTACCTATTTAATCTTGCCATATCCGATATCTCCGCCTGCGTTTTGTGTGTTCCGTTCATGTTGGTGCGGTTGACGTTAAAGAATTGGCAACTTGGACTATTTATGTGCAAGCTCGTACCAACGTTACAAACTACTTACGTTTTTGTTTCTACGTTCACGATATTGTGTATTGCAATTGATCGACATCAAGCGATCGTTTGTTCCAGTAGTCGCAACAATCAGAAACGTCGGACTAAATATATCCTTCCGGCTATCTGGATTATTTCCATATCATTTGCGTTGCCTTTATTTTTCGCCCATGAAATGGAAGATGCCTACGGGATTACAGGGTACGTGTTATATTCAATTTGTCGTGAGAAATGGACATCTAAAGAATCACTTTGGTGCTATACTATCTCCGTGTTAGTAATTCAATATCTAACACCAGCTGTGGCGATCTTGACCTTACATTTAAAGATCTGCAGGTTTCTACAGACACGTGTACACACGGCTCAAGAGTCGCAGAGGGAGATACAAAGGGTAAGACGTCACGTGATTCGTCATCAAAAGAACATGATACTGTTGACTACAATTGCTGTAGCGTTCGCTCTAACGTGGTTACCGATGTCCCTAGTGAATTTACTAGCTGATATAGATTACCACCTCTTTACTCAACTCAACTTTCCATTGATCCACGCTGTTTGCTTGTTGACTGCTTTCCTCTCGGTGTGTATCAATCCAGTAGTGTATGGCTGGTTTAACACCAATATCCGGCAAGACCTTGGAAAATGGTGCAGTAACAAATACCTCCGGAAGAAGGGTTTCCGAAATTTGAATATTCGGGAAGAACATTCACCTCGATTGAGAGCTCGTGATTTAGACTCTACGACTATCGGCATGTCGACAATGAACACGACTAATCAATTGACCATTACACTAGAGAGACGTGGAGAGAATTATATTATTAAAAATAATTAACTGGACAAATTAAGTCGACTTTACGTCTCAATTGGAAAATGAATGGACGGTGCCTTAACCTACAGGCTACAATATAATTAAAAGTGAGTTCAACTGTCAAATTAATGAAATTATAGAAGTAATCATTAAGATTATAAGATAGCAAATTATCAAGTGTACTAAACCTATGATTAACATTCTTCCATGTGGAAAAATAAAAATAAAGCATTTATTCCGTTTGGTTTCCTCTATTTTATTGAGATGTCAACGTAATCAGGAAACTGCCGAAGTGTCACGCACAGCTTGAGAGCTACAATACTTTCTTTTCATGTTTAAAATGGCAACAGAGTCCAAGAGTTTTATCATTTTGTGTCTTTTTGATTCATAATAACCTCATATAATCAAGATCCCTATTTAATGCTCACTGCAACATCTGGGATGTTTTAAATATTTTACAGTAGATTAATACCACCATGACGAATTTTTCTATACTGCACGTGCAGAATGCGTCGTGGCAAGGCATACGGAGCACGCAGAAGGCCTTGTTCGGAACCTTTTTGGCAAACATACGTTACACACCGTATATAGACAAAAACTGGTTGCATTAACACAATTTATAACGCAATAGCGTTGTTCGCTTACTCAAAGCGACAAAACAGGGAAATAAAATATGTTGGATTGTTCAGATTCTTGCGCAATATGTTCACAGCAATTCACAGAGTACACTGAACATCCAACTTTTTAGATGTTGTTTCGAGTCGTTAAATATAGATATCAGTCCTTACTGTTATCAACCTAGATAAGAATAGGATTTTTTTTATGAGAACATGATAGCTTTAATAATCTTAACTTATCTTATATGAACATCAATTTTCTATAAGACTATATAATTCATAATATAACGATTTCATAAAAAAACTCAGCCTGATTAAATTTCAGCTCTTTAATTTTTCTTTCGTTATACAGAGACTTTTTTCTAATTTAAAAGATAAAAAAAAACTGAAAGCTTCAGAGAAATCTGTTTTTAATAAGAATGATAAAAATAAAGTTTACCACTTCAGTCAAATTGAGCCTAATCCATATTATACTTCTCACAATTATTATTCTGAAGGAATCAACCAAAATCTAATTTTAAGAAGGCATTCATAGAAGGAAAGGTTCTTAATACTGTTTGTTCTCTATACAGATTAGAATTTAATTCATTTGATATATTGTTCATGTTGTATATGGCTGACACTTCTTAACGACCACACGGGATATTAAAAACTTCCAATGCTGCCATATTTGATAGATTAAATGCGTTTCTGTCAAAGACTCTATTGAGACATGGCCTTCTATTCATACACTATATTTAATTAAAAAGCAAATGGATGATAGAGAAGTGATGGTGTATCCATAAATTATTGTTCACAATCGTCAATATTCATCACTTTAACACTTTAACTCCATTCATATAACACGTCTGATCTGATCAGCTACCATCGAGGCTTTCTAATTAGGTAGTTCGCAAAAGATTAAAACTGAATTAAGGCTTCCGAAGAGATCTGGTAAACAGGACAATCAAATATTCGAATATTAGCAATGTCCTCTACGCACAATTGTTATAAGAAAGGTTCGTCTATGACCAGAATGTGAATTAAATAGAGCCAGCAACAAAATATGGACATGTTTTAACTTTTCAGAAAAAATATTTACTGAATGTAGCATGGTCCTCCTTAACAATGCACCCTCGTATAGCTAACCACTGAAAGCAAAAGTGAAACGGATGTGATGTCACCACCCTACCGATATGGCATCACAACCGTATATCACGTCTGAGGAACTCGTGCATGTAGCCTAGTGCCCGATAAGTCGGGCTAGTAATAAAGTGGGAATTCAATGCAAACCTAAAATTATGTTCGAGTTTGATAGATAGGGAGGCATCTTTACAATGTCAATCTGTAACGAACTTTGTCTTACACCTCGACTGCAATAGCCATATTTTTGTTACACGAAATGTAGCGATTTGATTAGATTGTACGCCAGCAAATACAGTCAATCAAAACAATTGACAGAAAAAATGTAAGAAAGGTGTCTATTAGAGTCAAGGTATAAGAGAAAGTTCGGAACGGCTTAACATTGAGAAGATGGGGTTCGTGAAAGTCCAGAATAATGTACTTTAATGACTAAGGATCAATGAAGATTAACAATTCAAAGGTTCCGCTAATACATATGTTAACAAGTATCCTTTATTCATGTATACAATGGATATGAAATCAATCTTCGACCAAATGTCAGATCCGTCAATTAATCAATGAAATCTATGAGAAATCATTACAATATTTGAATAATATTCTCCTAAAATACTATTCGTGTATCGTTAATCTGCATAAAAAATCGTAAGACATGTAAAACGCAAGTGACCTGTATAAAAGCCAAAACAGTACAACCGTAAAACAGCTAAAAAATCTGCATAAAATTCGTAGGGTACATAAAACAAGCGTGACCTTTTTCAGATTACTGTCGGCCTTTATTATGTTGGTAAGGCAGAAAGAGGTTGATGTCTTGATGGATTTTATACTCATTACCTCCGAATGCAAGATATTCCTATCCAGCTAGCATGCATATTTTTTTTTATTTCTGTGATCGAATTAAACCTTACTGGTGGAGTTCACCTCGATCTAGCTAGACTCCCTGACCTTGAAACAGCTACACAATATTCTCATCACTCAATTTGTTTGGTCGAACCTTTTTCTTTGAACCAATTAGATTCAGTGTTACAAAAGTATTGCGCCGCTGCTATATTCTGATGAAGTCGTCACATTTAGTGGCTTTCCCTTACTGTGTACCATGCTTTAACCCTGTATCAGTGGCTTCTGTTGAATAGTAAATTGTAGCCTATCAACCACCGTGGTATGTAAGTGGGAAGCGCAATGGGTATATTTATCCTTATTGTCGGAAATATTCTGAAGTAATCTAATCAAAATTAAACAAATTTTCGTTCCATCAAGTAGTTGCATCAAGGACTAGATGCTGGGTGACGTTCGTTTTCTTTGTGGATCAAAGTGAGTGCAGGGCCATGAACACGTCCTCTATTCCATCTGAGAGCGGTTTAGTCCCATTCCACTATCTCTATCAGAAATTAATTACGTACAGAGCAGCAAAAAACGTCTACGACTAACACTGCATCGGTTATCTTAAATCGGTTTATAAAGTTCTATGTTGCATCTAATGATCAAGCGAATAATTAAATAACCATAACCCTTCGACAGCCTCTCTTATTTGCTAGCTCTGTAATAATTTCTGTAAATAGCCACAAGTTTAAATTGTTGAAACTGAATGAAGAAACACGAAAAGGAAAAAAAGTCTCTTAGATCCTTGAAGCACGAAGTAAGTTTTAGGTTATATGATATAATGCAGATCTGATATCGTAGATTAGAAATGACAGATTAGAGAATTAAGTAGGCGTCAAATTGTCCCTTTTTATTCTTAAACAAATTACTCTCTTGATAGCATTAACTTTAAAGTGACTGTCTCTGTTGAAAGTATTAACTTTAAAAAACTGCCTCTGATGAAAGTATTAACTTTAGAGTGACTGTCTCTGTTGATAGTATTAACTTTAGAGTGACAGTCTCAGTTGAAAGTATCAACTTTAAAGTGACTATCTCTGTTGAAAGTATTAACTTTAGAGTGACTGTCTCTGTTGAAAGTATTAACTTTAGAGTGACTGTCTCTGTTGAAAGTATTAACTTTAGAGTGACTGTCTCTGTTGAAAGTATTAACTTTAAATTGACTATCTCTGTTGAAAGTATTAACTTTAGAGTGACTGTCTCTGTTGAAAGCATTAACTTTAAAGTGACAGTCCCTGTTGATAGCATTTGAATGAAACTGAAATTGGGCTAATGAAGACATAGATAGCGTATGTCAAAGCGGTGAAGATAGAACTAATGCGTTCAAAAATATTACGAACTAAAGTGTTGAGTGTGCGCTGAGCGAAAATCATCAGTTTCAACGTATCTACATAGGTAAAATACGATTCGAGGATAATTCGAACAATCCCCTCAAGATAAATCATATCCCAACGCAGTACTAATCACTTTAATGCATTTTATCTTAATTCTCTGCAGCATAGAAAATTCAATCATTATTGTTAAATAATTTTAATATTAATGGCCGAGCGAATTACAGGAAATTACAGGCAGAACTTTCATAGGAATCTATAAAAGACGGAAATAAATATATCACTTAAGAAATCTCGTGCCTATGAGAATTATTTATTGAGTTTATAAGACTTCAAATATCATCCTCACATTATCTTATATTTTATTCAAGAGTTCTGACTTGTGTAAGCTGAAAGTTTAAAAGGATAAAAAAAAGACAATAATTTAAAAAATGTCAGAGTGGAACAGTGATTTTAGTTAGAAATTGTTAAAGGGGGGTGAGGGTGTAGAGGAAGGTGATGTGTTAAATTCGCTATTTTTCTGAGATATATTTTGTATTCCAACCACTAAACCTTACCGACGCATCCAAAAAACCTAGTAAGCCTAATGACACCGACCCACTGTGTTCTATTTTTTGAAATTATTATAAATATATAGAAATAATATATAATATCAAGCTAGTTTTCTGTACAAAGCACTATATTTGTTTTTAAAAAAATTCCCTACAATACTCACTCCATAGATATCGGAATCAATAATCATGTGAACCTTTACGGTCTACTAGTATATCTCTGATGAAAAAAAACCCAAAACAAAAACAAAGTCGAAAAGAAGGAAGTAATTTAAAAAGACTTCGCAATAAAACATATTATTGCGGAACCAAAACACATTAATCTGCCCCCAAGCTCTTTGATGACTTCCGTAGATAAATTCTCTTTTGAGAAAAAATATGACAAAATATAATCTGACAGGAAGATTAACTTTAGAAATCCATTCTGTAAAAGATAAATTTCCTTGTTGGAACAAAACAAAACATTAAAAATCAATCCAGTATAGTATTACTTATCAGAACGTACATCAGACGTCAGATTCGCCTACGATTCGGGTTAGATCAAAATAGATTTCGTAGTCACATTTTTGCTATTACATTTTAGTATTGAATTAGAATGGAAGGTTAGAAGTCAAGATCTATATGCCTTCTTCCTGAAAGGCATGAGGTGAGTAGGGCCTACGCCGAATCACCAATATGACCTCTGACGCAATATTGAAATGATGCAAATAGAAGCCACATTATTCACCAACACCCACAAAATTTTTGGAAAATCTCGTTACAATCCCTGTATATATTCCCATCGCGCATACTTTTAGACTTTGTTTGTCATTGTTGTTGAGAAGATAACATGTAACCATCAGAATACAGAAGTTCATGACCTGGAAAATTACTTCAATTAAAGAGTGGAAGACAGGAAATTGGGGAAAACTCCCAAGTTTTAATTGGCTAATAAAGATTATCATTAATTGTGAACGAACACCGGCAGTTTCCTATTATTTTAATAGCCTGGAAAACTGTTGGAGAGTCGTAGAGCAAGACTTGTGTCCGTTCATTGAAGACACTCATTTGAACAGCAGATTAACAAGATGATCCTTTGTGCCGATGGTGGTTTTGCAATTGGAATTTGAGTATTGTCTAGGGTCCCAAGGGCCACTCCTTGTTATGATCGAAGGTGGTTCGTTTCAGAGAATTGCGAGACTAAGGGTGAGAAACAATAAGGGTGGGGAAATAGAGAACTCCGTGACGTCTCTTTCCAATGTTCCTCTGAACACATACCCCAAGAGTTTTTATTTAAATCATCGAAATAATAGAAAGACCTAATGATTGTTGCAACACTTAGGTACCTTCCATTACAATTACCAAATCATGCAAATTTGACCTGGAGCAAAAAAAGCGACCACTAAATCTTAAACTTTTCCTTTCGTGGATTCTAATTTCGGTCGGTTTGTTAAATCTGTTTGTGTCTTTCTTTCTTGTGCCTACAAGCGATACGTGTTGGGAACTCTACTGGAGTAATTGATTCAAGGGACAAGGGTTAAAGAAACAGATTTTGAAATGTCAGAACCGGAAACATTTAACACGTCCCTTCATAGTATAATCATTATTATCGTTGATTAACGTTCGAGATATTATTCTGATTAATGAGGAAGCAATGGCAGGATAAGAACGGAACTGGAAAATCAAGATAAAAGTCGTTGAATTAGGACTGAATATGACGTGACTGTCAGCTCAGAACCATTAATAAACGATAGTCATATAAGACTGGAAACGTGTTTTCATTCTGAACTGTCTTAGAGAACATATTGACTTCAAGGACAACAATCAATGAGCTATTATCTGGGGTTTTATCGTGTATTTCTCTAGCTTATTGTTCGCTTGAGATTGAAGACATATATCTATCATAAATAACACATGAAAAGGGATAAAGTGATATACATGTAGTCCTTTATATATCAGCTTTCCTTCGCAAGAGGCTACATGTGGCATACATAAACAAAACATAATTTATGGTATACTATTATATTTGATCCTTTTCCATAAATGCTACCTGAAATACATGACACGAACCTATCTTGCAGCTTCTTTGAGTGGAAACACTTACCACGAAGTTTGTGCTATCACTTTGAAACATATATTTAGCTCTACGGAAACTGCCGGTTAATGTCTTCTGAACTACAAACAAAAATTTGGTTTGCATTTTATGAAAATCTGTCAATACGACGACAATTGAAGGAAGCAATCAATACCTTTGAAATTATAATTGCCAATGTAACTGTTAAAGTATTGGTGGACTCAAATAGAAATTACTCCTATATACTATGATTATTACAGTTTTCAAACCTAAAATACTAAAATTCAATTTATAAAACTGTTTAAAGCATTATTTAGTCCCCGACGAGAGATCCCTAACATGACCGTACCATAACATTATAATATAGTAGTTATCTTTCTAGTGAAATTGAATCCCCTATTTTATTACATTGTTATCAGCAGTTTAAACTGAATAATTAATTAAGTAAGGGGCGGTGTTGAATAAATACCTATTGTTCAAGCAGGAATAGTGTTGACTTTATGACAGTTAAAGATGAACTGTATTTTAATATTTTCTGGTTTCCTATGTTCTTTAAACTTTGGTAAGTTTTTTTTTCAATACTTTCCTTACATTTTATGCAATGGAAATTACTTTATGACTTAGAAGCAACAATAATTGTCATTTTCTTCGCGTTTTCTTCATGGTAAGTTATAATTACGTTAAACTGTTGGATTCGGTAATTTCTTACATTTCCATATATCGTTACAGTAACAGTTGAAGGTTTATATAAAAGATGGTTACCTAATACTAATTTTGAAAACAGCGATAATTGGAATGTAGGTCGAGTACCGTGTGGTAGCGATGTAGTGAAGTTTTCTAATGGAGAATCGCTCAGTCCTACTGTTTACGTTCAGACTAATTCTACTATGAAGGAACTGGTGAGTCTGTGAGTAAGAGAGGCGGGCGAGGGTGTATGTGGGAATGTGAGGGGGGATCCAGGGAGCTAAATAGGGACCCGGTTTGTTCCACCCTCTTTCGATTTCTAATCACTGTACATAGGGAAATACATCACCTGTAGAGCGATAGAAATACCGATGTTCAGTAGTGTTCAATACATCACTTATAGAGCGATAGAAATACCGATGTTCAGTAGTGTTCAATACATCACTTATAGAGCGATAGAAATACCGATGTTCAGTAGTGTTCAATACATCACAAGTAGAGCGATTTAGAAAAAAGAAGACAGAATCTGAAAAATGTTTCAAATTCTGTTTTAATATTGCTACCAATCTTAAACCATTCTAAACTAGACAAAATATGAATAGCTAATTCTGATCCGAGTGACCGAAATCATTAAAATTCCACTCGACTAGCATTCCTATGAGTATATCATTTCTTCATACTAAGCTCTATGTAATCTAAGGGATCACAGATAAGCTTTATATTAGTTTTATTATTCCAGTGGCTGCCAATGAATGGAGAGATTATATTTGGAGCGAATTCAATCTTGAGTTTTACTGATAGTGTTCGTAATACCGAGCAATGTCCAGATGCAGAAGGGGGTATTTTTCTGTTCTTTTCTGTGTCAATTTTCAAGAAATATTTAAACGTACAATTATCTGCACTGTAACTCAATGACAGAACTTCCCTGCTTACAATCATGGTCATAAACACCTTTACTAAATGCCATTCAAAGATCATACAATCATGGTCACCGAGTCACAATCGATACGCAACAAATTTCTGTTTCCTGGAAGGTTATCCCAATTTCCGAACACCTTGTGTATCCGAACACTGTGACTTCAGTTTCAGAAGAGCTGTAGGCAATTTATATCACAAATTATTGTTATGTTTTGCATACCAGATCCCGCAATTCCATATAAACGCACTAACGTCTTCTAGAAAGTAAGGTATTAGCAATTCCCTAGTCTATCTCACACCCTGGTCAGCAGACTTCTCGATTCCGATAGTTGCAATTGAAGCTTTGGCCTTTTTTTAGAACTCGAGTTCATCCGAGGTCCAAAGGACTGGCTTGATCCTGACAACTGGTGTACGACAGCCACAGAAATGGGAGAATGTTTGAACACACCTCAACTAGAGTCGGAGCGGGTACCTGGAACGTATGACGATGTTATTTTTCCCACAGAAAAATCGTTCTTCGTCTATCTTGGTGTGAATCTAAATTATAAAGTAAAATCGTTGAAAATATCTGGAAGTGTGAGTATGAATTTTATCATTATTTTCATTGTCATCAGAAAGGGAGTATTACGTCCTACTTTTCTGCACTTTGTGGGCTAATGAAGACGGTGTCATCAGATAAAGTATGTCAACCAATCAGCAAGGTAGAACATTATGCAATGGTTCCCTTAGGAGGAAATATTTTATGATTTTGCAGGTTTGGTCAAAAGCGGGTAGTGAAAAGCAAAATAGACAGTCAGTAACTTGACAATGGATTTGGAAAGTTGCAGAAAAAACTTTTGATTGCGGTCCCATAGTCCGGGGGAAAAGTTATTTACATCCAAATGATCCATAATATAACAGCAGATTCGTGAGCAATTTCCAGTATAAATTTACTCTTATTTTGGTTTTAATGATTTGGATATTTAATTCTTTGATTACAGAGTTTAACTACGAGTTCATTTTCAACGTTTGCTAAAAGTGCTGAAGGAACGAGGATGTTTCCACCGCCTCAGCTTGGAGCTGGTACTCAGTCTACTGTCACCGTTACTAGATCGACCTGTAGAACCCCGAAGTCTGGTTGCTCTTATGGTAATGATCAACCTCAGGTACTGTATTACTTTAATGATAGAATGTTTATGCTGGTCTATTTTTCATTTGCATACTTATTGTCGGATGTATTACGTTAAAATGGAAAATAAGGCAAATTCTGCAATAATAATAATGTCATAATTTCTTTATCGACAATTTGATTTTATCAATAAATCATGATTATACATTTTATAAGGGCATCGGCGCTTCGAATTTATTTGTCCGATGTGAACAATGGCCAAGGGAATCTATTAGATGCAACTGAAAAACTTACTGAATAACCCAAAAGTATAATATAATCTTCATTATCATTGTGCAGTCATAAAATCTAAATGTCCAACCACTTTGATGTAAGCTATTTGAATCTTGAGGCAGCAATGTATATTTTATCAGTACCTAACCAGTCCTGTTGATTATTAGTGATACATGATAATCTTGCCAATCGTTCCTCAGTGGTCACAATAAAATATTAGTATTACACGGTTATGTCCCTTGTAACATTCTTTGTCCTGTTTTGCTGTAGATATTGGATGAAATCTGTAAGATATATCAAGATAGATGTGAACGCGCTAGATGTAAATCTGCATTAACTCCCCTTGGTGCCTGCTGCTCCGTCTGTGGTAAGTGTTGAAAATATTTGGTATATTTTAGAGATAAATCTCAATTATCTCCCTTTTCCCTTTTTGAAATGAATGTATTGTATTAGAATCAACGTTCTGATTCAAATTCACCCAGCAGATATCATTGACTATCTGATTCCAATGTCAGATGCTAGATTTTGAGATTTCTGAAATAAATTGCAGTACACAACAATGTCACATCGTATCACATTTTAACAATAGACTGGACATTCGTTAAAAAAGAAATGTTGAACTTTTTGGACTTTGTACTACACATTTGAAGCTTTTTGTCCCATCAAAAGTTGACATCTGGCACTTTTCGGAGACGGTTTCGGTTTACATAATGAAATGTTTTGTTCCAGGTGCTACTTTTAATGTTAAAATCGATACTGGCTTCAATATCACCGAATTGAAAGAAATTTTACAATCACAATTTCTGTCACCAACACCTAAGGTAATTTCACCCTTTCAGAAACAGAAACCATATAATTATCTTCCACCTTTTTATCTCTTTAAAGCAGCATTATAACTGTCAGCTCAGTACCAACAGCTCTTCAATTTAATTCCGAAACACTTTTCAACATAAGATACTGCTGTTAATTTGCCCCTGTTTCTGAATTCAGATAGTTCCAGATGTACTGGTGTCACGAATGAGTGTAGATGATAACCTGGTACAGATCGTAATGAAAGACAAAACTGGTGAAACAAGCTCCAAAATAGCCAAGACTATAAAGGCTGATATGGACAAAGGTAGATAACTCGCTTTTAGTTGACATGCACGTGCAACGAACATAAAATGAAGTTTTTTGTGCAAAGATGGACGGCTATCGGCCAAATATATATTTCCAGTTCAGCAGGATTGACCTACGATTTCCGACTTTCTATGGATCTATAACTTGCAGCACAGACTTTTCCTTTCTTATTACATGTCGATATTTGTATTATTGACGGTATCGTTTCCAGATCTATCAAATGGCGGACATAAGTACGCTATTTCGGTGGTGTCCCTAGCTGTTTCTGGTTCGGCTACATCCGGTCCTGGTTCAACGTCTGCCCATACTGGCGGAGGTACGTATTGATGTTGACGTCTAGATGCATTATTGCCATCCTCGGGTTTTAATTTCAATCAAGTTTTATAAGTGGTATTGGCGAGAATGGAGGTAATAAGCATGTGTCGATCGCAACGTACTTTGCGTTGTTCAGGATCCTTTTCTCATTACCCCAGTCGACCCAACTATACAGGCACAGGTAATCTCAAAAGAACGAAGCCAAATAATAGGTGGTAATAATGGCCCTTTTACAATATGGTTGTTTCCGCTTGTTTTTTGAATGCAATTACTCTATATTGATAGGTACATGCTAATCAGGGGCATTGGACCTTTACTGATTAAATGATTTTGCACGGACATCAAGGGCAATAATTATGCAATTTAAATATAAGTGTAAAAGTCAATGGCAATAACTCTGTATATATGAAATTATAGGCAATTTAAGTGGTGGTTCTGTTGCTGCTATAATACTGATTGTAGTAATCATTATACCATTGATATGTTTAGTTGGTTTCTATATGTGGTCTCGACATCATAATAGCAGGTATGTTTTACTTAATTACTATACAAACACTTGAAAAATTGGGTTCTAATATTTTGTACATTTATACTGACAAAGCTATATGAAAAGTGATATCTTTCGGTGTAAAGAGGTCCCGTCCCATGAAATGATCTCTTACACAAACTCGCATGTAAAGGGTTTGGTTTAGGGATAACTTAACCAAATTTTGCTGTGCGTTATCCAAGATTTTAGTCCATGTGAATTTTGGTACCATAGTTTTCTTCTTTAAACGAAAATACATTTCTTACATAAGTATTGTAATATGTGATGTATTTTGTAGAAACGTTGTTACGACTCAAGTTGATAAAGTGTTGAACAATATCCAGTCAATAAGACGCAGAGCTGATGATCGTGCCCAGTTAACAATGACAGAATTAGGCCCTGTACAGACATCTTTTGCAAATGAGATGTATGGTGCTCCTTTAGATGTAAGTACTGTTAAAGAAATATAGCCCCACACAGTTCCCCAGTCCTACCTCTATCTTAGATTATTTTAAACCTATTTTAATCTCTGATACGCTAAATGGCTATCTAACATTTGTGTGTGCAACGGTGTCATTTACGGCTTCTTTTTTTATTTTTTTTTACATCATTCCAATTTCCCGTCTGATGTCTCCGAATGGAATGCTTAACTGAATATGTAGTCACTTTCGCAAAAGCAAAAACAAAAACCCCTGAAAATCGATGTTATCAGTGGTGCTGATACAAGTATTTTATGTTTAGAAAACTTCTTTAAATCGTCGAATTAATTTCTTGTGTTATTTTTGCAGGATATGAATATTCAGGATTTTAATTTGTCTTTATCAGAAACTCAACCATCTTTCGATAGAAGTGGCTTTGATAATCCACTTTATGGCTCTAAGGTAAATGGATTTCAAAGCTTGATATATTTTTAGACTTAATTCGGTCTAATCTGCCTCCGACCTCTTGATTTAATGATAACGATACTAATAAAGACGCAAATAAGAATCCAAACCTTAGACGTTGAATAAAACTTTAATCAGTGATTGATGTGCCAAATGTCATTTACAGACATCATTCATACAGTCTATCCTTGATATTCTGACTCCATTATATATATAAAGTTACAGCTTCTTCTTCTCTTTATAGGAATTACCAAGTTTGTATGGTGACCCTTCCAGTGGTAGTAAATTATAATGACCATGATCAACTATATGGTGACAGTTGATTGATGTTACCAATGCAACCTGAATACATCTTGATAATAATTTCAATATTGTAAACTTTGTAATGAAACTCAGTGTATATAGAATTGTGTCACTTTTTGAATGTGATCTCTAACCTGAAATATCACTTAAGGGATTATATCTGCATTGTATTCTGAACTTGAGGCAATGTCTTACAAAAGGCAGAATGCACAGTTAGTAAAAGTCTACGGAATCAAAATGGGTAATTTGGGGTGACATGAAAAATTTGGCAGAGTTACGGCTTGTGTGAGGAGTAATGGATAACATGTGAGAGCCATGAAATAATACCAGAAACAGTCGAATTTGGTTTTGGTGTATTTGCTATACATGATCAAAATACAAAATACGTCAAGCGGAAAATCACAATGATTAAAATAATAGCTAATAAACTTCCAAAATACGTATAGTTGTATATGAGTTAGAAAACCAACCTTTTTTTAGTCCCCTTCACCATTCATAGCATCAGCTAGAATCAGACCCTCCCTTCCTCGAAATCTGATAAAGTTGTAAAATGTTTTTTTTTTTCAATTTATAAACCCAACTGCAACCCATATCATAATGGTTAAACGACAAAATTTCGGGGTGTGGTAAATAAGTTTTGTCAATACGGAAGTCTGGTTGTAACAATGTGATCGATGATATGACGGTGAAGGTGTTTGCTCGATAAATGAATGAAAGTAAGAACAATCCTAGTTTATATAGCATTCTATTTCTGATCAAAAATAATAGATACATCTTTTAATGTCTTTAACTCCACTCGTCATAGTCATACATCATAATTATAATTGCATATTAAAATTGGTTTAGAGACACGTTGTTGACAAATATTCAGCATAAATATTAAATTATTGTATTTTTGGACCAAAATATATTCGAATATACAGTTTACGTTTCTTCCATCCATCACAAAATTGATGTTGATTTGTTATGCTATGCTTGGTGACAAATTTTGGACACAAAGCTCTAATTCTATTTTGTCTTATGATCAACGATGTTAGGAAATTCTGAAATCCATTACATTAAATTGATATAGATTTCCTTAGATATATTTGTACAGAAAAGTCGCATCATTGACTGCGAAAACACACCAAACCCCACACAATCCAATCAATTCATAACTTAATTCGACCCATTCATTGGCTTTAATTCCGCCAATGTTTTGCATCTATGAATACATGTGGTGGAGATCAAATATACCATCAAATGTTCTCACGAGATACTCGATGACGTCAGAAACACCACTCGAGTAATGAAACATATAAATCGTAAACACCATATCCCAAACTTTACAATACAAATACTGCAGTATCTTGTATCTCCACAACGTGTCTCCTATGAAGTCGAGATTGGGTGAAAAGCTACCCTAATTCACGTTGATAGCAGAGCGTGAGGACATGAATAACTTTTTTCGGTAACTGATACAAAAAACGTCTAAAAGGGTCGAGTTATGTTAAGGGTGAGGCCAAGGCGTTGTCTATATTGAGGATGTTCGGATATTAATAACTATTTGGAACTTGTTATACCACTTCTCCAGCTACATCTGTGTTTTAAAAACTTAAGTCTCCCATCACGAACATATTTTAAATTTTCCTGTTTGTTTTTCGAAATAACAAAGGGAATTGAAAAGAAAGAGCTTGCTAAGATATAAAACTGAATAGTATATAAGAAACAGGAAAGTGTATGTTTCATAAATGATAATATATGAGTTAAATACTAAAAGGATTTTTATTGTGAAAAGAAATTTGTTTTACTGCCCTCTGTGGTACCAATATTCAAGATGGTTTTATTTTCATTTCACGTAAGTTTTTCATTTCTTTTTTGTTTTGGCGTAAATGTGCTCAACTACCAATTGCGACTCATCAAAAGACTCATGTACATGATGGTAAGGATAAAGTTTTGTACGGTTAAAAGGTTGGAAGATGGGCTGAATATTTCATAAAGCTAGAATGACGAATTTAAATTCTATTTGAAAATTGAAAACGATCCAATATACTAAATTGTTAACTGTGAAGTCGCAGATCACGAGATTAGAAGAAAGTCAATAAATGTTTTAAAAGTGCCCCTGTTGTCCAGCAATTTGGTCATTTTACGCGCGTATCACATTTTACGGTAATTTTAAACATTAATTCTCAACCGACTTTAGCTTGTAGACCTTGGGCAAAATACTTCTTCTTTTCAATCGTTTTGTGGGACGTAATTTTAAATGAGCCCCTATTGTCCAGCAATTTGGTCATTTTACGCGCGTATCACATTTTACGGTCATTTTAAACATTAATTCTCAACTGACTTTAGATTGTAGACCTTGGGCAAAATACTTCTTCTTTTCCATCGTTTTGTGGGACGTAATTTTAAATGGATTATGGCAAAGTAATTTAAGGCTTGTTTTCTTGCAAGTACGAAATCGCCCACTCTTTCGAAACACCTCTTTTTTCTCTGTTATTGAATTGACCACACGGTTATTTTACTGATTGATTAGACACCCTTTTTCAGCTTACACTGTTACTTTGCTATAATATTATTATGAATAGATTTTTGTTGCTAAAAATTAAAGACATTTTATTAATTCCATTTGTGTTTATAAAGTATGATTGTAGGTAAAATTTCACATTTAACATTTTAGCAAATTTGCGGTATATCGCTGATCTGTGCCCCAGTGCACAATTATAGAAATTTGTTATATCAATAAGGAAATAATTTACAAGATAAAAAACAGTCAATGATAAGTGTCTTTGGGTATATTATTGACAAATTAATATTACGTCATTAAAACGTTACAATTTGCCTTGAATGAAACTTTTGATTAAAAACATAAAACAGTTATATTGAGACGAATTTTAACAATTTCCGTAAAATCGCTTTGAATATATTGAACTATTCTTTAATTGAATTTTTATTGTATCACTTTTTTTTTATCAGACACATAGGAAATGAAATAAATGGAGTTTTACGTCCATTACGTAAGTTTCTGCACTAAGTTCAAGTCCTTTAAAAATTCAAAGATGTTGATAGAATTTGATCTATTGAAAAAACAATTTCAAATTAAATTCAAAGAGAATGTTTGAGAATAAAAAAAAATAAAAAAAAAAATAAAAAAAAGACTAAAAAGAAATTGAGTTCAAATTGCCCGAAGCTAAGTAAAATACATCACTATAATGACAAGTGTAACAATCGACATATTTTAATTATATAGCATTGTTTCAATGTATGTCATGAGGTATAAAACAATCCCTACGGAGGTTTTGACGGTACCCCCAAATCTGCCATGAATAATAAGCCCCCCCCCCCCCCACCCCCCAAATAAAAACAAAAAAATGAATAAATAAATAAACAATATAAGGGAGGGGTGAGCCAGGGAACTCACCTGTTACCAATGCTATTGGGGGTCGTTATTGATAATCTGTAGAAAACGCAATTTGTGTTTCCACTGAGTAAGAAGAAAATGAATATTTGTTGATATAGTTGAATACAGAGAAAGGTTTTATCTTTGTGGCATTCTGATATTAGTACTATGTATTTTTGTAATAAATATAACACTTTCCCTATGAATAATTACAATGTATAATCATTTATAAGAAATATCTACCTTTCGTTTCATTTTGTAATTTTTGTAATTTTGTTTCTTTTTCAAATGTAACATTCGTTGTATAACGCCTAAAATGGGTGTATTTGATACAACTTATCTCATCAATCAATTTACTGACAACCTGAATACATAGTCACTAGATCATTGGTGTTGAAATTAACAAATTTGCTGGTGTTTGGCTATTAGGTTTATCTTCCAATTTAATTGATTGATTGTATTCAGTTACTTATCTTAATAAAAAAAATCGCTGTCCAAAATCGAACACGTCTTTTGGTTTGCAGGATTGTACAGCAAGATTATTCTAGCCATATATCTCCATACCCTCTAGAACAGTTATCCAACGATCCAACGTAGATACCAGAACTCTTCAAACATGACAGGTTAACAAGTATAGAGGCCAGACAGGGCACTAGGTGCACTGAAATTAAGCATAACGTATAAATATACCTATAGTTGTCTTGTAAAATATATGAACACTATTATATTTTACAGATTTGTATCGCTATAACAATGGCCATCACACCGGTATTCACAAAAAGTAAGTAGAATTCTGCCCATAGCACCTTTAAGATATCAAATGGTTTTATATAAGCTTTAAAGCTTGTTTCCAAAACCATATGTTTATCTATATGTATATTGTAATATTTGTAATTCTTGAATAAATATTGTTTACAAAAAAAAAAAAAAAAAGATATCAAATTACGAATATAAAGGATGACTTATTGTACTTAGACAATATTCTTTAGTAACCAAGTGAATCTTTTTATTCTTTTCACTGTTATAAATAACGCGATCATTTTGACACAAGTGCTTATTTGTTTTTTTTTTCAAAGAAAATAGTCAACATATACTAATTTGTCACAAAACTGCTTCCTATTATGTAATCACTGCAATAATGTGAACGTTTGACTTCTTAATTCCAGATATATTTGATATGTGTTCTTCCCATTCTGATTGTCCGGCAGTTTCATCGTGTAAACCAAACAGCTGTAAAGGATATGTTTGTTTGTGTGATCCGGAAACGGGCCTAATTACCTTTATACTGGATGCAAGAAAGGTAGGTGGGAAAATCATTAAAACCTTGTGGGCTACAAGCAGTGAGTAATTAGCAAAAAAAAAAAAGCGTCAACCAATCAAGCAAACTTTTCGGATCGAACAGGTATTTACAACATTCCGGTAAAGTGCGTAAGTTGCTGCAAAAATATTAAACGTTTTACGATCATCCTACATCATTTTTACGAGTGTTTCACAAAAAAACTTACAAAAGGTATGTGGTTACTTTTCTTGGGCAGATCCAAAATCAGAAGATACACGCAGACTAGTAAATATTCCAAAACTATTCACATCTGGTTAGAAACTTTTCTCCTTAAAATCCACATTTTATATTTTCAGTTTCTTTCGTCGGCGAGTCGTGTACCACGGCAATCGATTGTCCGTATTTATCATTCTGCAACACTAATAATAAATGCGAATGTTATGCAACTGTAAGGGCAACTTCTACTAATAGACCACACTGTGTGCTTCCAACGAGTAAAGCTGTAGGTGAAAATTGCTCACAAACAATCCAATGTCCTCGATTTTCTGTGTGTACAAATTCTAAGTGTGTTTGTGATAAAGGCTACAGAAAAAAGACTGACGCTGAGTATTGGAGCAATTCCTTAGAAACAGATGAATGTATTAAAAATGACTTTTCTTTGGGTACGTTTTTCTTTTTCACCAAAAACAACACAACGGAATGCAATATCGAGTCTTTTTATACCAGTGTCATAAAACTTTCTCAAATACATGCTTTACCTTTTCATAATGTGAAACATTCCCTTAAAACTACTTCAAAAGATAGTTTAGGATTGAACTGGAAATTACCTCTTAGGCACTCTTACAGGGTAACATTTCCCCTTTTCTTTCCAGATATGTGTGGTTCTCTGACAATAGCGATACCATCGGCTCTTTTTATTCCCCCATCAAGTACAGTAGAGTCTATCAGTAGCATTCCAGTTTCATCAATAGACGTCTCCACCGTATTCCAAGACGTGGTTTCAACCATTGAAAGTACGTCTTCTGTGTCACAGTATACGTATAGAATCCCGTCAGCAGCGGTTGAAACATCATATGATTATCAACAATTGAATTCGCTGGTTGAAGACAGTTCCACAGCAGTAGCCATCGATCCCTCTACATCCGTACCGGTCGAATCGTCGAGCCAGAGCTTAGTGGCAGTGGAATCGACTAATGTAGCTACGAGTGAGACCACTTTCTTAGATTCATCGTCAAGTTACATCACAAGTGTTGCAGATATAGATACATCAGCAATGTTAGCGTCTATTGAGTCATCAGTAGTGTCCAGTAGTCAGATATTAGAGGCTTCAGGCACATCATCTCCAGCGTTAACTGCCAGTAATATGGGAACAACGGTAGTGGTATCATCGGTAATTGGAACATCGGTAATTGGTTTAACTTCATATCCCTCAAGTAAATTAGGACTACCTGTTAAATCTACTGCTGCATTTCAAAACTTATCCATGACTCCATCGGCTTCAACACTCTCCATTTCACTGTCACAAAGTATATATTCATCATCTTTAGTGTCACCATCAATTATCATTTTAACAAGCACATCACAACCAACTGAAAGAGTAACTCCAACACTACTATTAGATACGATGACAACCTCGCTGCCAATTTCATCAAGCACATCGTCGTTGATCACAAATGGTCCAGCATATACAACAACAAATCCACCCAGTCCCCCTGTATCATCCACAGGAATCATAAACCCAATGAGCATTGCAATGTCTTCAAAATTATATCCGATAAAACAAAGCTCAAGCTCAGTGTCAAACGTAGTAAATTCAATCGAGCCTACATCATCAACTTTAAGAGTGCAGTTACATTCGCCTTTAAACTCTTTAGAATCAAGCTTTAATACATTTGTTTCAAGCAACATAAATAACTTCGAAACGCCTTTAATATCCCATATCGCACAGTCGACAATAATGCCCTTTTTAAGTTTAGAAGACATAATAAAAGCAAAACTTGTAGCAATGATAACAAAATCGACGTCTATACAGCCAGCACCAAGCTCACCAATCTTCACAACAAATTCACCCAACATCACACCAAGCATTTCCACCATCACACAAAGCTCCTCCGCAATTACACCAATCTCATCCGC